>NC_025691.1:23893069-23931366 GCF_000633955.1 Camelina sativa
TACTTCAAGACTTGGGAGTAAAACTGACAGCTACACCAGAACTCTTCTGCGATAATCTCTCGGCTGTCTATCTCACCGCGAATCCAAGCTTCCATGCTCGCACCAAACATTTCGCCACACATTATCACTATGTTCGTGAATAGGTTGCTTTTGGAAACATCATTGTGAACAATATCTCTGCAGACTATCAGCTCGCGGACATATTCACCAAGTCTCTTCCTCAAAGACTCTTCGAGATTCTTAGGCTCAAACTTGGCGTTGGCTTACCACCTACTCCAAGTTTGCGGGGGAGTGTGAAGAACTGTGTCCAAAACGACACAACTTTGCAAAAAGGATTATTGGGACCAAAGCCCAACACTCTTCCTAAGCCCACATCTACTCAACGGATACCTGCAAAACACGACAAAAAACGAAGAAAGACGTCACCTACAGATTATACGGCATTGCCAACCAAGAACCAATTTGTCGTCCTTGAACCATGTGATGATAGTGACGCCACGTAACAATGATTGAAAGAACCTAGAACCTAGGTTAAGACTCTAGTATCCCTTGTATCCTTATGTATAAAAGGAACAAGATATTGTATCAAAACTGATCGATTGAATAATAATAGAATCATTTTTTCTTCTCTCTCTTTCTCTGTTTATTTCTTCACCGTCTACCGCCCACTCATAGGCCCGGACATGCTATTGGCGCAGACGAAAGTGACGAGAACATATGGCTTTTCAATGAAGTTTGAGCTACCTGGTTCCAGGTCAGATCTCTACGATACTATTATGAGATTTCTTTCGGTTGAACTCGGAGAGAATAGGAATCTGCACCCAGACTGGAGTTTGGAGAATCTAGCGGAGCGATACTATTATGAGATTTCTTTCGGTTGAACTCGGAGAGAATAGGAATCTGCACCCAGACTGGAGTTTGGAGAATCTAGCGGAGCATATATGTCAATATGCTGAGTCTCGTGGTTTCTCTTTGCAAGGAAGAGCACCACAACTATTTGAGCTCACCGCTGTTGAAGCTTTCGTCGAACTCTCCATTATGAGTGAAGCTGCTGGATGGAAAATGGGTGTATGGAAAGAAGGACTAGCTCCAGAACCTCCGATTGACATCGTAGAATGTACCTTGTGTCATCAGGACATGACCCACGGTAATAGCATTGCGCTAAGTTGTGGGGATGTTTTTCACAAGCATTGTTTCTTTCCTCTCTGGTGGGAAGACAAGGGCACCAATTTCCCTCAATGTGCCCGCGAGTGTCTTTAGAAACACTAGAGTCACCTATTTTGTTCTTCTACATCCTCTTAAACATGGCTTAGCTCAATTAATTATATATGGCTTTTAACTACATGTCTACATCTACATCTTTCTTAAACCTCTCTTTTAAGCCTTTTATGTGATGTGATATAACTATATAAGTCTATATCTGATATAATTGGTGTGTTTCTGTAAAACCTTTGACAACTTCTTTGATTCTTCTGTATTCTGCAAACATCTTCTTTGATTCATCAGAACCGTGTATCTGTACATACATAGCCTTTGGTTGTAAGAACTAATAGCCTTTGGTTGTAACTTGTAAGAACTAAAACACTTAAAAAGATTTTTCCTTTTAAACCGGTCCGAGAGTGTTGAAGTGGTCCCATGCTTCCTAGATGATTGAATCAAACCAAAAGAAAGAAAAAAAGTACTTGCTTATTAGATTTAATGATCATGCAAAATTGTCATGAAAACATTAGAGTGTTATAGTAGTAACTAACAACCTGTAATAACTCGAAAACTTTCTCAGCCATGTATTTTTGGTTTGAAGAGGCACCCTTTTGTTGTAGTTTGTCTGGATGAAGGATTAGTAATGCCCTCTGGTACGATTTTCTAACGGCGTTTCCTTCTATCATATCCATTAGAGGAACTGGTCTCCACCCGCTCCCGGACCAAAGAATCTGTAATTTGAAACTTCCAAATTCATTAGTTATGCAAAATAGGCTAATGCAATGCAGCATCCAACGGTGTTATGTGTTGTTGTTATACATCATCAGTAAAATACTTACATATTGCAGCGTAGACAGAAGAGACCGAATGTTTCCGCTCTTTCCGCTTGACCACTTGCGAATTTTAGCATCAATGCTCTACAGAGGTTCGGATTCCGCTTTCTTTTAGTTTTGAGGGTTAAAGAAATCGAAAATGTATCTGTTTGCAAATTCCAATAGTATTACCTGGATTTCTTCACCATTATTAGTGGTTTCTTCCATTTGGTTTTCATCTTGTGTTATATCCTCCACCTGCACATCACATGCATTACACCAATCATTAAAAAGAAACATACACATTATTAGATTGAAAAAAACATCAAGGTTGAAGGGCGTTTAAGATTACATCAAAGTTTACTTGAAAGGGCTCATCTATATCCTCTGAGGTTGTATGTGCTGACAGAAATAAAAAAAATGGTAAGCTCAAATGTTATTTTGTTGTGTAGATATAACAATGTTGGATACACCTCCAAGTCCAAGAACTTACCTGTGGTTGGTTCTTGACGCTCTTCTTGTTCATTAACACCACGAGCCTTATTATTCTTCGGGCTCTCCCGATCTGAAACCTTTTCCTGAGTTGCTTCTGGACGCTTCTGATCCCGATCCTGCAAGGATATTTATAGGTAAGGGTAAGGCATCACAAACCAAGGAACAAATAGCTAACAATATCTTGATTTTCAGATTAAAGTACATTAGCAGGGATATCTGAAGTCGATTTCTTTAGTTGATCAGGAACGTTTACAGTTTCCTTGGCATTAGCACTGTCATGTTTAATATCAGTCTTGGGAGTTTCTTTAGCTCTCCTCCATCTTGAGCTTTTTCCAAGAGATTCCCCACCTGCTCCAACTGAAGCTCCTTGACTGAAAATCTTAACAAAGTCACTCACTTTTCCTTTGGCTCCATCTTTGCCAACTTCTGGTGTTGCGGATGAACTTGCGAAGCTGGATTTATCGGGTATCGGGCTATCCAAAGAACTTTTCATGCCTTGTGGTTTCTTCTTTGTTCTTGAATCTTCAGTAGAACTTCGCGTGCTCTTGGCTTTGCCTTTACCTTTTCTCACTTCTCCCTCTGGTCTTATTTCCTCACCTGCAATGACAAAGAAACCAAAATGAAGTCCACAAAAGGAAGCTAACCCAACCCAACCAAACGAAACAAACATATATAAGTCTGCAGAAACCAACCTTGCTTCTCATTATTATCCTTAAAAATAGAATGAAGAGGCTTCACAGTAGCTCCATACGCTTTTGAGACACTAGAGAAGGCCTGTTCAGACATCGAATCAACTGAATGAAGAGATTTCACAGTAGCTTTACGCGCCGTTGACACACCAGAGAAGGCCTGTTCAGACACCAAATCAAATTCTGTTTTCACTTCCTCTGTCTGAACACCAGGACGTTTCTTGGAGGTCTTCTTTTTCTCATTCAAATTAGATAAACCAATTTCTCCTTCTTCTTCAACATCTTTACCCGCTTTCTCAACAGAAGAAGTAGATTGAGGACCACTCAATGTCACAGGGGTTGTTGTCTCCTCAGCTTTAGACATAGAACTCAATCTAGAACTGCCCCAAATGACAACAGGAACTCCTTTATTAGGCCACTTGTAGATAGAGAAATGAAACTGCCTGCCTTTGCCAGTAACAACAACTCTTGGAGTATCATCACAACAACCATCTGAATCTGATTTACCAGTAGAGACCTTATCGGCTTTGCTAGAAGTTCTTGACAAAGGAGAGCTCGAAACAGTTTCTTTGTTCTTGCTTAAACTACGAGTACTAGCTGAACCAAATGTGGGAATCTCTGTTGCTTTTGCGGGAAGACTAAAGAACAAAGTCAAAAGATTACATAACTAAATTATCAAATATGATTATGAAACTAATCTTTTCTTTGTGTTATATATTAAACAGACCTGAACTGAGCAGGAAACGAAGTCCCTGAAGATTCGGGTTTGAGAGCCGGGCTAAGGATCCGAGAACCCGGAAGTGATGACCCGAACGGTTCACGTTCCTTCTTCATCATCGGCGAAGAAGATTCATTCACTCTGAAAATATCGTCGAAGAAATCATCGCTGGTGAAACGACGCCGGACCGACGTCGTCTCTTCTCCGAAGACAGGCTTCTCGTCTTGAGTAACCAGAGCGCCGACGTCGGAGATGACGTCACGACGCCGGAGAGCGGATTCGCTGAAGCTATGCCGCGTGGCTTCGTTATTATTAGCTACAACTACTTTAGAGCGTCTCTTGGGAGGACCACCGAACACGTCACCGAAATCGATGTCAACGTCGTCATTAACGCCGCTGGGGTTACGTAGCACGAGTGGTGGTGAGTTGGAGGAGGCTAAAAGAACGGTTTCTGAGCTTTGTAATGTCTGCATAAGCACTAAATTGAAGATTTTGCTCTGTGAGAAGGCTGAAACAATTAAGGTTTAAAGAAAAAAAGAAGACAAAGACAGAGAGGTAAATGTGGGGTTCCGTTTCATTTGAAACCACAAAAAAAAAAAAGGGATTTTCCGGTTACTACAGAGAGAAGAGTCTTCTTTGTGGATAGAACAACACATAAATCCAAACTCTTTCACTCTCTTTGTCTTCCTTCTTTCTTCCATCTCTCTTTCTTGCCCAATCTTTTTTTTTTTTTTTTTTTTTGTCTCTCTCTCGTAAAATTTCTCTTTTTTTGTGTGGTCAGGAAATAATGAAGAGTTTTAAAGAGACTTCATAGAAGAAACTGTGGTTTTAACAGTGTAGTTGAGATTTTAGCTAATATGACACAAGATTCATACTTACAGATTACAGCAGAAGAAGTATTTAGGCATAATCTGCCATTGGATTTTTTTTGGATATCTTGCTTAACAAGCATCTGATCTCTCTTATCAATCAGAACCATAGGGGAAGCTATCAAGTGCATCTTGCTTATCCGGATGGGTAATTTGGATGAAACAATCAATCACTGGCTTCAACTTCTTTAGTTCCTCGGTTTTGAACAAGACTTTTAACTGTTCATGAACTCGTACATATCCGTGACTCTCTTTGAAGCGGGCAAGCTAGTGTATCCGGGATGCCAAGGGTAAAAGAGGTGTTCATTGAAAACTGCTTGATTGTACTTGTGGCTGGCATTGTTCTTGGGTCAAAGGTCATATTAACACAGGATACCATACTGAAAGAGAAAGAATGGTCCTACTCCATCTAACATCCAAACTAGGTAGAGAGGTTTAGGCAGAATTGCCAAACTCAGCACAACCAAATTTATTACGAAAAT
This sequence comes from Camelina sativa, assembly GCF_000633955.1. Lineage (NCBI taxonomy): Eukaryota > Viridiplantae > Streptophyta > Magnoliopsida > Brassicales > Brassicaceae > Camelina > Camelina sativa. The sequence goes on from NC_025691.1 coordinate 23,898,335, forward strand.
AAAAAAGCAGTACCACTTATTTATCATTTCCACCTCAAATCCACACTATTCAACAACAAAAATCGTACCAAAACCAAACAGTTAGGTTTCAAAAGCACAAAGATGATCAAATCATAAAGCCTAATGGATATCTAACAGTACTCCTTTCCTAAGCAGTTGAGACATCGTTGTATCCTGCAATGTTAAAGAGAAAAAAAAAAAGATCCGAAACTTAAGAGTCTAGAAGAACAGTAGTCTCTCTACATATTGAAGGAGAAAAAGAAACAGAAATAAAAAAAAAAAAACCTTTGACCATCGCAAGTAGGGCAAAGACATGGATTGATACAAACTGGATCGTACAACGGTGACCATCTAATCGTTGCGTTTCCTTTGCATAATTTACATATGTAAAACCCTTTTCCACGACAAACTCTACAAGCCAATCCGTTTCTCTTGCGTTTCTCTTCAATTGTATATCGAAATGCTCCTATAGCTGCTGACGAAACAGCGCTTATGATCACAAACCCGCCAACAATTACGCCAACGCTGGTTCTCAAGAACCTAATCGGTTCTAGTGGCATCTCCTAGAGTGTTATAATCTCTGTGCGGACTTTTGTCGAACACCTTGAGTGCGTGTTTCGTTGAGTCTTAGTGAGTTTGGAGGAAGAAGATAAATGGGTTGATAATAATTGTATGCTCTGACCATTTTAGCCTTTTCATTCAGGGGCGAAAACAAAATTACCAAACTGAAGTACATTAAATGAGTAAATTTAAATCCCACATTAACCGGATCAAACCGGAAACTATAATACCGACCAGTCTTGGTAGTATTTTTAACTTGAAATCCTAGTGAAGAGAAGATGAGCACCATTTTGAGGCTGCAAAGTCACAAACAAAACAGGAGCGTGGGCATAACTTGGAGACAACCTGAAACTGTAATGCTTCAAGATCGTAGCCAGAACAGCTTTGGTCTCATTCACAGCAAGATTCTGTCCCACGCAAGTCCTAGGCCCTAACCCAAACGGTACAAGCAGAGCTGATTGTTTCTTAGGATCTTCAAACCTACACGGATTAAACTCCTCTGCGTCGTTTCCCCATGTTTCTTTGTCGTGGTGCATCGCTACCACTGATAGATATATTTGAGTTCCTGCAGGAATGTCAAGGTTTCCGAGCTTAGCTCTCCTAAGTGTGTCACGGTTTAGTGTCATTGCTGGAGGGTAGAGCCGGAGAGTCTCGTTGATTATCATACTTAGCTGTTAGCAGAGACAAAAAAAATAAAAGTATTTGGTGTTAAGAATCAGTGTCTCTTGAAACCATACTTAAGTTGGGGTTTAAGGACGTACAGCCTTGAGATCTTGTAAGACGTCTAGAGTAGGAAACCCGGTTGGTCCGAGGACGCGTATGACTTCTTCCCGAGCAATGTTTTGCCATTCTTGGTGCATAGCTAAGAGAACTAAAACAAACGTCAGAAGGTTACCAGTTGTTTCCTTAGCTGCAAAGTAGAAGGTTTTGCATTCGTCAATGACTTCTTCAATCCCAAGCTTCTCTTCTTGACCATTCTGATTCGTGTAAGAAGACATAAAAGCCTGAAGCATAGTTCCTGATTTCTCAACAGCTGTTGTTTTGTTGCTTTCTACAAGTTTCAGGATAGAACCACGGATTTGTTTCTCGATCCTCCACATCTCTTTATTAGTCTTCGAAGGAAAGAATCTAAACCCAGCATTAAGGTCCTTGTTCCAAACTTGTTCTCTAAACTAAGAAGATGTCCCATAAGACTTACCTGAACCCGGGGATATAAACGCTCCATCGAACCAGATAGAAAAGACGCATCATACGCTCCTGCAGCGCAAAGATTTCTTTCCCTTCCTCCACGCTGTTCCCAAAAGCTGTTCTTGATAACATATCTACAGACAAATCGTGCATCTCTTTGTGTACCTCTAACTCAATCTCTTCTTCTCCGTTTCTCATCTCCTCCCATTTCTCCAAAAACACCATAGTACTAGTCACCATTTGTGGCACCCACCTCTATAACAACAAAGATCTCAGCTTTAACCACAATCCTATAAAATAGTCAATTTTCTGATTTTGAAACATTTTAAACTGAACTAGACTGGCACTACATTGTCTGAATTACAGAACTTAGTTTCTAAAGTGATATATACCTTGAGTTTCTCCGTTGTAAAAGCTTGTTTGGCGATTCTTCTATGGAAAGCCCATTGATCACCTCTAAGACCAGGAAGACCCTGAGCATAGAGCAGCTTAGACAAAGGGTTATGCCCGATTCGATCAAACGACCCACCCGTCGTTAAAGCTTCTCGGATGAGACTCGGATCCGACGTTGCCACCACCGGTTTCGACCCGAACCAGTAGAGAAACGTCTTCCCGTAGGCACGTGACCACTCGTGGTAGTGAGGCGCCACACGGTGGACGAACTCATGAGGATTGTTCCCGGAAGGAATCGGCTTTGCTTTCGCCTCCGCCGTTAATCGGCTCACCTCGCCGGAGTTTCCGGTGAAGACACGGTAACGAGGACCCGTCACGTTCTGCTTCTTGAAGTGAGATTGGATTCTCCAAGGAACCCATAGATAACTGTAGATGAATCTGAAGACAAGAAAGAAGAAAAAGACCACGACGATGATGAAGAACACTGTCATAGTAGTTATCTTCAAGTCTCTCANACGTTGATCTGATATCTTCCAATGCAGCGGGGAAAAGAAGCCGAGGACCCGTGGTTCGAACGTAGTGTTGAGTTGATACATTGTATACAAAGACTTTCNAAAAAAAAAAAAAAAAAAAAAAAAAACAAAAAACAATTTTTAATCTGATCTTGATTCTTGAGATTCGACAAGAAGATTACAAAAGGATTTGTGTGAACAAGATGTGACCGGAGAAACAAAGCTACCGGTAAAAAAAAAAGTTATTTCTTCGCCGGAGTTTTTTTACACATTACAAAAAAAAAATGAAGCGTTGACCGGTAAAAAGAGAACATAAAGAACTATGAAAAAAAAACGGCGACGGTTAATAGAAAAAGGAGCTAAGTTTCGTCGTCTAAAGCTTTGTTGTTACCAAACAAGCTCTCTCTTCTTTTACCAAACCCACTTGAATCAAGACCTGACCCACCACGATACTTCATTTCCTGTGCGGTTGTTCTGTAGTTAGTAGTTTCCACTGGAGCTCTTGAGTTCGGGTCGTTAGAGCCCACTGAACGGTAAGCACTTGTTGCTGCTCCAGGACCAGGAGGATACCGAGATGGGGAGACATACCTTCTTCGAAGATCCATGTGGTCGTCGTTTCTCCTAATTGTTTCAGCGAATGCGGAACTGTTTTGTGCAGTTGTTGTAGTAGAAGAAGAAGACATTGTCGTGGAGGCGAAAGGATCGTCAGGTCCCCAAGCAGTGAGAGATTCTTTCTTCTTGGCGAAAAAATGCCAAGCGCCAAATAAGAAAAGTATGAAGAAGAAGACAGGACTGCTCCAAAGCATTGTGTTGAACTCTGCTTTGGAGATCGGAAGCTTTGATTTGTATGTAGCGACGTATCCATCTCCTAAACCCATCACAAGCAGCTTTTCACGGTCGCTTGCTATCAAAGGAGTTGCCTTTTCGAGCTTTTGGTGATAGGTGGTTTTAGATGATTCTCGATGGCTCAAGAACGTTGATCTGATATCTTCCAATGCAGCGGGGAAAAGAAGCCGAGGACCCGTGGTTCGAACGTAGTGTTGAGTTGATACATTGTATACAAAGACTTTCTCTTGGTTGACTACAAGTAGATAGCCTTTGATGGCTTGTAACGCTACAGGCTCCTCCATTTGAACCTTTTTCTTTGATCTCACTCTACATTTGAAGTTCATGATGTCTCCGAGGAGCAATACGTGAATGATCTCGCCTTCTGATGTGAATCCGTAAGCTTTAGACCGTTCCGACGCATCAAAAACATAACTTCTCGCTAGAGAATGGTTTAAACCTTCACACTCGGATTCTTTGATCTTCATGCTTCTTAAGTCCAATGAACCAGCACCAGTCTCGGTGAGAAACAACAGCCTCTGCTTTAAGAACACAAGCGGTCTACTAGATGGGGTAACGGAGCCATAAACCGTTCTGTTCTCAGAGAAAACCGTGAGCTTTCCGCTAAGATCCGTCGCTNAAACCCATCACAAGCAGCTTTTCACGGTCGCTTGCTATCAAAGGAGTTGCCTTTTCGAGCTTTTGGTGATAGGTGGTTTTAGATGATTCTCGATGGCTCAAGAACGTTGATCTGATATCTTCCAATGCAGCGGGGAAAAGAAGCCGAGGACCCGTGGTTCGAACGTAGTGTTGAGTTGATACATTGTATACAAAGACTTTCTCTTGGTTGACTACAAGTAGATAGCCTTTGATGGCTTGTAACGCTACAGGCTCCTCCATTTGAACCTTTTTCTTTGATCTCACTCTACATTTGAAGTTCATGATGTCTCCGAGGAGCAATACGTGAATGATCTCGCCTTCTGATGTGAATCCGTAAGCTTTAGACCGTTCCGACGCATCAAAAACATAACTTCTCGCTAGAGAATGGTTTAAACCTTCACACTCGGATTCTTTGATCTTCATGCTTCTTAAGTCCAATGAACCAGCACCAGTCTCGGTGAGAAACAACAGCCTCTGCTTTAAGAACACAAGCGGTCTACTAGATGGGGTAACGGAGCCATAAACCGTTCTGTTCTCAGAGAAAACCGTGAGCTTTCCGCTAAGATCCGTCGCTAATATATACCTAACCCGACCCACATGATGCACTTCCAATAGAGTCACTTCCAAACCATCCTCAGTGCCATCAAACTTGCCAACACATTCCATCACAGCGGAACTCCAGTCTTCCCCGATAGAGCCCTCGCGGAGTCTATGCAACAAGATGACTCCGCTCTGGTGTCCCGTCACAACAAAGCTCTCGTTCTTATACACAGACATGTAAGAGACCATCGCCGTGACTGGTGAATCGCAGGTAGTGAAAAACTCTGCCAAAACATCACCATTTCTCAAGAAGACAAAAACCCTACCACTAGAATCCCCAACTGCGAAATACTTGCTTAAACCTTCGTAATTTCGAAACGGCAACACGTTGATACAAGTAGCGACGGAGTCTAATTTCACAGCTGATGTGAATTCGAATCTCTCGGACCAGAAAGGACTGTACTTTGTCACGGAAAAGGCCTTGGCTTTCTCTCTATTAATCCCTTCTTCTTCGATCTCTTTCTTTACCTTAATCAGAGTTTCATCAGATAACTTAGCATCTAACCTAGCAACTACTTCCGTAAGATTCCTAACAAGTTCCTCAAGTCTATGCAACGAAACACTTTGCCTATCGGATTCGCTGCTGGTCACGACGACTCCAGGAGAAGCATCTGAGTTCTCGGACCTAATCGGATCGGACTCGGACTCGGACTCGGACTCGGACTCGGAAGCGGTGACAACAGTAGATGCATCCGAAAAATACGGCAAAAGGAAAAGCAAACTAAGCGAGACAAAGAAGAAGAAAAAGGACTTGCCGTTTAGAGAATCCGCCATTAAAGTGGGCATCAAAGGGTCCTTTTTTTTTTCTACTGAAATCAGTAAGTAACCGCCATTTTTATGTAGATCTTCTAATAGGAGAGGGATGATTCGGATCTGGAAAGAAGAAGATTGACCCGGTCAGAATCTATCTGAGATTTTCTCTTGCAAGTCAAACAACGTTCAGGTAAGAAAACTAAAATNTTATTTTTTTTTTTTTTTTTTTGTGTCCGAAACCCACTCTTGGTCTTCTTCTTCAGTCTTTAGCAGCGAAGCTCAAAAAAAATGATATATCTTTAGATTTTTGCTTTTGGGATCATAGAAGAAAGGTCAATTTTTCATGTTTTTTTTATGCCAACAGGGTTGAGATAATTTTATTCGGTATAAATTATTACAACATGTCAACAGGGTTGAGATAATTTTATTCGGTATAAATTATTACAACATGTGATAAAAACTGTTTGCGATTTCCTTTTGAGAAAGGGTTTCTTCAATAACTTTGTATCCACTTTAAAAGAATTAGTGTATCGTAAAACATTGAATATATATATAAAACAAACTTTCAATAATAAGTCGATTCGAATGACTACGATGGACGACCTTATCTCCCACAAAAATCTCTTTAGTTAACAGCAACCAACCTATGTACTTGAGAATCGAGACTGAATCTGATCAGGAAAATGCCAAAACACGCGGTCCTACGCCGTTTTTGGCGGTGGCCACACATCATCAACTTGGTCTTTCATCACAACAAACAACGTCTAAATTCCTCCAAAACACATTGCCACTGTTCTCTTTATCCTTTTGTTTTAACTGGTTTCATCTCTTCTCCTGTTAAATATTCGTTAGACTAAAAAAAAAAAACTGTGGATTCAGAAGAAGACATTTAATTAGAGGGAGAGGGTGTTTACTTGTGGATTCGTCTTAACTGGTTTTTTATCCAATTTGAAAGCAGCAAATATAGACTCAGTGTGGTCGCTGCTTATCACTGTCTCGCGTGAATTGAAGCAAGTTTTCTTTGAAGACATCTTTAGAATCTCGTACAAGGTTGCTCGTTGCCTCGTGCTCGTCTCCTCCACCACCGTTGTCGCCTGTAATGTTGATGATTTTTCTTGTGACTGTGAGGCAGTGAATTTTGCCGGAGCTCTTTTTGGTCTGCTTTTTTCTTGAATAATCTGCGATTGTAATGAACAAGAGATTAATATGTCTGTACCAGAAATCTTTATGGGATGGTGTGTGTTTTTATAGAGAGAGAGAGAGAGAACTATACCGTCTCCGGAGCTGAAGGTTCTTCTGACACTGAGTTTGAGCTTTTGGTGTTACTGTCATCACGTTCGAATATGTAGCCACGTACAACGTTTAAACCGCGCTTGCGAGATCCTTCTGATATGGAACTCTTTGTAAGTCTACCCAAGAATGATGACTGCAAAAGATTCACGGCATGAGTAAAGAAGCTGCAATTCCTTGTCCTGTTTCTAACAAGTCTTAAAGAGTGACTTCTCTAAGAATTTCATTGGTATGTGGAGTGACTTCTCTAAGAATTTCATTGGTATGTGAAAGTAACTGAAGAAGGCTTATACCTTGGATGCCGCAGGGTTTTTGTTCATTCCCATGAGTGCCCTCTCTTTATAAGCTGAAAACAAAATAATTCAAATAGAACAGTTATAAGCAATCAGCAGTGTGTATATATAAACTCAGCCGATGATTACAAAAAGAGGGAGAAATTTGCATGTTATCTTACAAGAAGTTTTTGCTTTCTTCTTGATCTCAGGCTTCTTGATGTGGCGAAGAATTTCCTCAGAGTTTTCATCCCCAAGAGATGGTGAAGACTTGGACTTTAGCTCCTGTTCCAAACAACAACGATCGAGATTCATTGGCTAGCTCGAGCTTAATATCAAACAAGCTTTTCAATCTTAACCATGTAGAGATATGTTGGATCAACTGATAAAATATGCAGCATACCGAACTATTGAACCGGGATCACCTACCATTTTCCTGAGTAATCTCTGTTGCAGAAGCTTCTTTTCCATTTCCTCATCGTCAGATGACACATAAACATCATCTTCATCTGTGAACATCAAAGGGATCATTTCCTTTATTTTCTTTATCGTCATTCGCATGGAATTTGCATGACTCGGATCTTCTTCATCTTCATTTTCATCTTCATTGACGTTAGGTTTTTGCACTTCTTCATCATCAGCATCTTCAGCCCTCTCTTCATCATCGTCATCTTCATCTTCAGACAATAATGTTTCATCCTGTTGCAAACCACGTTGTAGCTTCTGTAAGAGTTTCTCTGTCCCTGCAGCATCTTGTTGCTCGAGCCACTTCTGATGCAGTTCATTACGTCTATCTTTATCAGTTGGATCTTCCTTAAATTGACTGACAATCATATCCCTGAGATCATCATCTTCTTCATCTTCGTCATCATCCTCATCCTCAAATCGAAGTAAATCATTGTCGCTGTCATCTTCCTCTTCAGCATCCTCATCAATAAATTTTCTAACAGGGTCACCAGGTTCATCATGGGTCTCAGAATCAGAATTTTCCTTCATGTATTCTGTTACTTTAGACGATCTGCAGAGAAAAGCGAGCCTAAGTATACACAATATAACTCAACTCTACATAAACAACTGGGTTTTATGAATTCTGATTATGGCACAGAATCACAAGCTATTCATGTACTGAAACTAACATTTATCCATAAAATATTATGAACGTGTAAAGACTGCAATATGTGAAGCTTGCCAATATTAAATAGACGAGCTTGCCAATATTTCCGCTTGTAACCACATCCAAAAGATAAACTCACTTGTCAGGAGACGGGTTGAGTTTGAGGTTCATGGCAACTACCGAAGGTGTCATTACTNAATAACTTTGTATCCACTTTAAAAGAATTAGTGTATCGTAAAACATTGAATATATATATAAAACAAACTTTCAATAATAAGTCGATTCGAATGACTACGATGGACGACCTTATCTCCCACAAAAATCTCTTTAGTTAACAGCAACCAACCTATGTACTTGAGAATCGAGACTGAATCTGATCAGGAAAATGCCAAAACACGCGGTCCTACGCCGTTTTTGGCGGTGGCCACACATCATCAACTTGGTCTTTCATCACAACAAACAACGTCTAAATTCCTCCAAAACACATTGCCACTGTTCTCTTTATCCTTTTGTTTTAACTGGTTTCATCTCTTCTCCTGTTAAATATTCGTTAGACTAAAAAAAAAAAACTGTGGATTCAGAAGAAGACATTTAATTAGAGGGAGAGGGTGTTTACTTGTGGATTCGTCTTAACTGGTTTTTTATCCAATTTGAAAGCAGCAAATATAGACTCAGTGTGGTCGCTGCTTATCACTGTCTCGCGTGAATTGAAGCAAGTTTTCTTTGAAGACATCTTTAGAATCTCGTACAAGGTTGCTCGTTGCCTCGTGCTCGTCTCCTCCACCACCGTTGTCGCCTGTAATGTTGATGATTTTTCTTGTGACTGTGAGGCAGTGAATTTTGCCGGAGCTCTTTTTGGTCTGCTTTTTTCTTGAATAATCTGCGATTGTAATGAACAAGAGATTAATATGTCTGTACCAGAAATCTTTATGGGATGGTGTGTGTTTTTATAGAGAGAGAGAGAGAGAACTATACCGTCTCCGGAGCTGAAGGTTCTTCTGACACTGAGTTTGAGCTTTTGGTGTTACTGTCATCACGTTCGAATATGTAGCCACGTACAACGTTTAAACCGCGCTTGCGAGATCCTTCTGATATGGAACTCTTTGTAAGTCTACCCAAGAATGATGACTGCAAAAGATTCACGGCATGAGTAAAGAAGCTGCAATTCCTTGTCCTGTTTCTAACAAGTCTTAAAGAGTGACTTCTCTAAGAATTTCATTGGTATGTGGAGTGACTTCTCTAAGAATTTCATTGGTATGTGAAAGTAACTGAAGAAGGCTTATACCTTGGATGCCGCAGGGTTTTTGTTCATTCCCATGAGTGCCCTCTCTTTATAAGCTGAAAACAAAATAATTCAAATAGAACAGTTATAAGCAATCAGCAGTGTGTATATATAAACTCAGCCGATGATTACAAAAAGAGGGAGAAATTTGCATGTTATCTTACAAGAAGTTTTTGCTTTCTTCTTGATCTCAGGCTTCTTGATGTGGCGAAGAATTTCCTCAGAGTTTTCATCCCCAAGAGATGGTGAAGACTTGGACTTTAGCTCCTGTTCCAAACAACAACGATCGAGATTCATTGGCTAGCTCGAGCTTAATATCAAACAAGCTTTTCAATCTTAACCATGTAGAGATATGTTGGATCAACTGATAAAATATGCAGCATACCGAACTATTGAACCGGGATCACCTACCATTTTCCTGAGTAATCTCTGTTGCAGAAGCTTCTTTTCCATTTCCTCATCGTCAGATGACACATAAACATCATCTTCATCTGTGAACATCAAAGGGATCATTTCCTTTATTTTCTTTATCGTCATTCGCATGGAATTTGCATGACTCGGATCTTCTTCATCTTCATTTTCATCTTCATTGACGTTAGGTTTTTGCACTTCTTCATCATCAGCATCTTCAGCCCTCTCTTCATCATCGTCATCTTCATCTTCAGACAATAATGTTTCATCCTGTTGCAAACCACGTTGTAGCTTCTGTAAGAGTTTCTCTGTCCCTGCAGCATCTTGTTGCTCGAGCCACTTCTGATGCAGTTCATTACGTCTATCTTTATCAGTTGGATCTTCCTTAAATTGACTGACAATCATATCCCTGAGATCATCATCTTCTTCATCTTCGTCATCATCCTCATCCTCAAATCGAAGTAAATCATTGTCGCTGTCATCTTCCTCTTCAGCATCCTCATCAATAAATTTTCTAACAGGGTCACCAGGTTCATCATGGGTCTCAGAATCAGAATTTTCCTTCATGTATTCTGTTACTTTAGACGATCTGCAGAGAAAAGCGAGCCTAAGTATACACAATATAACTCAACTCTACATAAACAACTGGGTTTTATGAATTCTGATTATGGCACAGAATCACAAGCTATTCATGTACTGAAACTAACATTTATCCATAAAATATTATGAACGTGTAAAGACTGCAATATGTGAAGCTTGCCAATATTAAATAGACGAGCTTGCCAATATTTCCGCTTGTAACCACATCCAAAAGATAAACTCACTTGTCAGGAGACGGGTTGAGTTTGAGGTTCATGGCAACTACCGAAGGTGTCATTACTTCTTCCAAAGGTCTGCTTGACGTCTTCTCTAGAAGTTCATCTCCAGGGTTATTCATTTGTGGACACAAGGATGGATCCTAACAAAAGAAACCTGAGAGAGTTAGCTCTATATTTCATTTTACAAAATAGCATTTGAACCACAGCATAAACTTAGAATTTGTAACCTAGAAACGGAATGTGCTGCTCAAATTATTACGCAGGTGGAGTTAACACAATCTAATGGATTGCATGTATAGCTTACAGTTTAAATCCTCAGAATTCAAACATTCAAATATCGCTCAAAACTATGATTATGGACCTCAAAATCAAAAATCAAATCAACAGAACAGAAAAAAACCTCCTCATTGTGCAAAGAAGTATGTACACATGAGTTGGCTCACCTGATGAGTAGGGTTACTTTCAGCAATTTTGTTAGAGGGACTGTCTAAGTTCCCCGATGGACCTGCAGAGTCCTCAGAACAATGCTGTCCTCCAGGGTTTTGATTGCTTGTACTTTCTAAATTCATACCTTCATCCTTCTCTTCGGCTACAACTTCCTCCAAATCATCCCCGTCGCATATGTCGATAGGTTTGGATTTCTTCCTGCTAAGAAATCTGCCAACACCAAAAATGATAACACACAAACACTGTTACTAAGAAAAAGAGATTATAGTGGGGAAGTGGTTATGAAAACATATATCAAAAACTCACTGTTTAGAAATCTCCTCTTTTCTTCTTCGAATTTTCTCCAATACAGATGAAATCGGCTTTCGGACAAGAGGGGCAGGTTCAAAGGCAGCATCTCTAGTTTCTATCGTAATAAGAGCCAAAGACAATTTGTCAGTTCCCAGCAAAACGTTGCAATGAACACTGCTGAAAAGTGTTTTGAGACTAACATATACCTCGCAAGAGTCTCTGGTTTTCTGCACGAAGCTGATCAAGATACTCTCTTCTTTCCTACAGACGAACAAAGAACAGTGACACCAATTAAACTCAGGACGAACACTGCAAAGCTTCCTCAATATAAATTTCTACTAAGAAACAAACAGAGAGTTAACCTTCTTAGTCATGTTCATGGAAGCAGTAGAGATTGGCAGCTCATCAAAATCATCACTCTTCTTGTTCCTCTTCTTATCTCTCTTGTTCTCATTCCCCTCGCCATAACTTGACTCCAGAGCTGCTCGCTTCTTTCCAGCTTCCTTCGTTTCCGAACCCCTAATTTCCTCTTCTGATTCCGAATCCCTAATTTCATCGACTGCGGAATCAAACTCAGGCCGCTCTTTACCAGCTTCCGTCGATTCCGAAACCCTAATTTCCTCATTAGTTTCCAGATCAGAAATTCCGTATTCTTCACCTTTCTCTCCCAATTCATCGATTGGGGAGTCAAACTCAGGCCGCTCCTTTCCAGCTTCCGTCGTTTCGGAAACCCTAATTTCGTCACTTGTCCTCAAATCAGGGATTTCGTCTTCTTCTTCACCTTTCTCACCCGGAACTTGAATCGTCTGATTGAACTCAGACACCGAATCAAAATCAAGTACCTTCCTCGCGGTAACTCCATCCTCGACACCCAAACCCTCGAGATCGGATTGTAGCCCATCTTCTTCCTCGAAACCATTAGCAGACTGCGATCCAGGCATACCCAGATCCTCGCCGGCGGAATCTGGGGTCTCAGATCCAGGGCATAAATCGGAAATCGTATTAGCCTTCTTCAACCGCCGTAGCATCCTGTTTGGAACTGGGACACTCGATTCTCCGATAGGAGAAAGCTGCTCGTCGCTATTCATCTCTGATTGTAATCTCTGGCCAAAATTAGACGGTGCCCAAATGGTTCTAAAGCAGAATGAATCAGTAGTGCCAAAAAGGGTGAAAAGAATTAAACGCTCGAGGATTTACGCGCCAAATATTTCGAATTTTGGCGCCTTTTATTTTCCAGTGAGCTTTCTCCGCCCATGGTGGGGGGACTCAATTATACTTGATCATAAACTCATAAAACAATAATTAATATTTTCAAGTTTTTTTTTTTTTCAACCATTGGACCACAACAGGCCGGCCCATTAACCTAATCCCTACGATGGAGCCGGATTCGATAGCATTAAGAACTTACATTTTGTCACTACACTAAAGTCACTTCACATTTTCAAGTTTTTTATAGCGACTAATTAAAAAAAAAATGTTTATAAATTTCAGTTTTTAAAGATTCTTGTATGCCACAAAGCTAATTATATTGTCAAAAATTTGTGATACTATACATTATTTTTCTTCGATTACACTACAATCTACAAATAATAACGGTTACATTGCTCGGATGATTATCGTTGTGTTAGCACATAACAATAAACATGTTTAATACTAAGGGTGGATGGATGATGATTCCACACGGCGAATGGTTGTATTTACGTTTTTTTTTTGGCAAACGGTTGTGTTTACGTTATGTTTATGATAAACATGTTTAGTTCTTTACTAAGAGGGGGTATTGAACTTGGATTTTGAAGGATTTTATAGGATTTTAATATTTTAGAATTTTGAAGGATTTGATTGAATTTTTGGGAGATTTGATACAAGAAAATGAACGTGATTCTGTTAGATTTGGTTATTAAACTAGAATATTTTAGAACACAAAAAATAAATTTTTTATTAATAAAAAACATGAGTACTTTGAATAAAGTTTATGTTAATAACAGATCAAAAAAAGGCACGACATATTAGAATGATCAACCGGATTACTTTGCTAACGAGATCACACTTTTATACAATAGTATATTTCAATAATCCACATATCAAAGGCTCTCTTATCATAATACTGAGAGACCATGAGAATCTCTTTGCATGCATCAAAGAGAAAGAAGTTAGTGAGAAGATGATGAAGAAAAGAAAAGAAGCACAAGGAGAAGAAGATGACAAAACAGAGTCTACCAAGAACAGCAGAAAAGTTGCAGCAACCAAGTAATAAAATCTACATGATCCGTGTTAGAAAGAGAAACCATCGTACAATGTCTTGGACAGTGCCAATACTTGGGCTTATACCAATCCATGTCTTTTATTTACAAAAATAGTTTCCTTCTGTTTTTTTCCTCATACACACAAATCCTCGAAACCGATTACGGTAAAACGAATATTATCACCTACAATCCAAAAACTGCTTCACTTAAGCATTTAGTTTATATGATTTCATTAAAACATACTCCATCCGTTTCAAAATATAAGATGTTTTAGAGAAGTTTTTTGTTTCATAATATATGATGTTTTCAAGTTTCTCTGCAACTTTTCGATTAGTTTAGTATTTTATATTATGCAGTATTATTTCTGATTGGTTGAACTTGTTAAAAGTAAAAACTTCTTAATCTGCGTGCTTTAGTTAAAACATCCTATATTTTGAAACGGAGGGAGTATTAAACTGAGCCAGGTATAACGACATTTGCAGCTCATGATAGAGGCTCAAGGAAAGTACTTGTAATCAATTCTGGAGAAAGGACAAGAGACTCTTGGAAGACATAACTTAGGTGCAGCTGGAATTGAAGCAACAAAGCTCAACTCTAAGAATGAGAAACTAAAGTGTCACCAGAATATCCAGACTTTAGTTTCCTAGAACCAAAAGACCTGCAGAATCTACGCCATCAACTTATCAACCTAACTCCTCCCTGGACAGTTGCTTAACCTTAAATGAAGAATCCCAGAAAGCCCCAAAGATGCCGGAGAATAGACTGGGATTAAGAACATATATTGGAGATTCAACTTAAGATCAGAAAGAGATAATGAAAGAGCCATTCTTCCATAAAATGGATCTCACATGGGCAGAAGAAGAAGGCCTCAGAGATAATCATAACAGGCCATATCTTTCCACAATGGTTAACAACACATAACTGAGAATCTCGCCTTCAAGGAGAAGCACTAAAAGATTGTCAATAGGAGTGGGATTACATGAACACAGAGGAGGGAGTAGCAACAACAGAGTATAAAGAAGAAAAGTTTCAACGAGAATGGTGAAGATTGCAAGCTCAAAACACATACCCGTACAGCTTAATACACGTGAGGGAGAGTATGGCAGCTTAATACACAAGACCCAATTCATTAGTGGTGGGATTGGAGCAATGGAGTGGGGAAGAGCCAGTTCTGTTTCAATTTTGATTTCCTAGTAGTAAATACATTTTTTTTTTTGAAATCCTTTCAAATCCTAACTCAAAGGCTGTGATTTTGAGAGAGAAATTTTTCAACTAGAAACACACAAAAAAATCTTGTAGAATCATGTAAAATAGCACGTTATAAAAAAATTCTGGAATTTTGAATAACAATAGATTTTAAGTCGGTTTTATAAATCATTGATTGAATAATAAGAGAATGTAAATTATTTTAAATGATTTTACAGAAATCTAAATTGAATAACAGAGGATTTTAAAAGATTTTACATAAATCTAAGTTGAATAACAAAAGATTTTAAGAATACTCTAAAATCTTTTAAAATACAAGTTCAATACCCCCTTTAATTGTGTATGAATTAGATGGTATCGTTTGGTTTAATGTTTGTGGATTGGACTTTCGGGATTTTGTATGAGCTTACATCCGGAAATAGCTGAAATGGGCTCTAATTTATAAAATTGCATATCCTTTAACAAAAAAAATTGTGTATGATATCACGAGAACGTTTGTGAAAACATTCCATATGCAGAAAGAACAATGCATTTTCAGAAATTTGAACCTCCTGCTTAATTTGAAATCATTAAACCTTGACCAACCCCTATCTACACCAAACACCAATGTAATAATTATGTCGTAAATTTGCAATTTTACAAATATTTTTCTTCTAATGGTTGTTACACCATTATGATTCACGTATCCATTTTCAAGCATTAACCAATAGAATCACGATTCGAATAAACCGGTTCATTTACGTTGGTATGAACAAACAATAACTTTCAGTTTGAATGATGACATAATACCATATACTGTATAACTAGCTAGCACATCTTACCCGATTATGTTTTGATTTATAGCATTATACAAACCCAAACTTCTATAATATATCAGAAAATAACAATATATATAGAATAACAACTAGAGAGTTAATAACGCATAAAGAAAAGGCTCGGTACACATTTGGTCTCCCACCTAACCACTCCGATCCCATATATTAGATCTGATTCCTCAAGTACTATAAGTCTTCCACGTATGTGTGTAGTACACGATCACAAATGTAACGTATCCCAAATATTCGTATGCAAATTAATATACATCTATTGTCAACGTTTATACAAATATCTAAGTGTAAATTCGTGCATATGTCACATCAGGTCGTATAAGATTTTATGAATAAAAATACACAGAGAGATAGAGATTAGATGGATTCTCCTGAAATCGTGTTCTCACGATAGCTACGAGCAAGGAGCACCCTAGTTATAAAAGCCGGCTAACAGAAAAATTTGAGAAAAAGAAATCAAGAATAGTTTTTTTTTTCATAGTTAATCCTCATGATCCTCCTCTCAAATCTATTGATCTCTCTCGCATAATAAAATTTCGGAGAAAGAGGAAAACCCTAATCCCCTCTTTCTCTCGGATCATCTAGAAAAAAAAAACTTATAAATATTTTATAAATGAAAATGAGGAAGCTTTGTCCGAATTTGGACAGAGAAGACGGGTTAGAGACGGTGTTAGAGGTTCCGGTGCCGGAAGAAATGTTTGCGAAGATGGGAAGCAATGCGGCTGGGCGGTGGAGGAATATGCACGCTCTCATGAAAGCACACACGGTCGTGACCGCTGTTTCGGTTGATATGAGAACGCCGCCGTCGTCATCGTCGATGAGCAATGTCAATATGCATTTGCAGTCAAAATCAGACAACGAGTTTGTGGCGTTGTTGAAGATCGTGGGAAGTCCTCTTATTCCTTTTCACGTCCCACTCGAGTTCTGTCTTTCCCGGCCCATTAATGACACTTCCATCGTACGTATATCTTAAATTTTATTGATTTTTTGGTATTTTGATTTCTCTCGACCCGTAATTATATTGTGTACACTTCTTGACTATATTTACGTTTACTTATAGATTTTACAAAGATAGTTTTGTGTTTAGCTCTCGTTTGAAATCACCGATATAAACTCGTGTAATAGACATTTTCAAACGTGGGATAAGGTCATGATTCGAGTCTCATTTAACGGTGGTTGGTTACTCTTAACGATTCAAATATTTTTAAAAATACTACAATATTCTTTGATTAGAGGACTATGTAATGTATAGAAATGAAACGTGTAGCTTTTATTTACCTTCAATTCGTTTTGGGATAAATATTTCAAACATGATAATATTTCAAAAAGAGCTAAAATTCGTTTTATAGGATGCATAATTTTAGCTCTTTTTTTTTTCCTTTATACAATCGATTAAACAAAATTTCCAATTTACATCATATAACACATTTCGTTAATCCCTTTGCATCTAAGTAAAAGAAAAAGGAAAATATATGTGGAATGTTAATAGTAATGATATATTTGAAGGAAGCGTCTACGGCTAAATACATAGTGCAGCAGTACGTGGCGGCGTGCGGAGGTCCAGCAGCTTTGAACGCAGTGAAGAGCATGTACGCAGTTGGGCAGGTGAGAATGCAAGGCTCCGAGATGGTTGCCGGAGAGGACGAAGGAACGAGTGCGCCGGTGCGGCTAGGAAAAGGCAGTTTCGAGGTTGGAGGTTTTGTTTTATGGCAGAAGAATCCAAATCTTTGGTTCTTAGAGCTAGTGGTTTCCGGTTTCAAGATTAGCGCCGGTAGTGACGGCAAGGTGGCTTGGAACCAATCCTCCACTCAACCTTCTCAAGCTCACCGTGGCCCTCCTCGCCCTCTCCGCCGCTTTTTTCAGGTAACTCATCTCAAACTCTCTTATACATTTTGTATTGAATCATTACAACGTATAATAATTTAATACAAAGTATGTTACGTACAAAGTACTCTAACATTTTCACCTGTGAAATGACGTGATAGGGACTAGACCCGAGATGCACGGCTAGTCTGTTCTTAGACGCCGTATGCATCGGTGAACAATCCGTTAACGGGGAAGACTGTTTCGTCCTAAAGCTAGAGACGCCGGCAGATATTCTAAAGGCTCAGTGCTCACCAAACACGGAGGTGATCCACCACACGGTGTGGGGTTACTTCAGCCAACGGACGGGACTTCTCGTAAAGTTCGGTGACACAAAGCTCGTGAGGGTCAAATCCGGCAGAGGCAAAAACGACGGCGTTTTCTGGGAGACAAGCATGGAGTCAATCATCGACGATTACATATTCGTTGACGCAGTCAACATAGCTCACGGTGGTCGAACCGTGACAACGCTTTATCGCTACGGGGGAGCTGTTAACCACCGGAGACGAATAGAGGAGAAATGGCGGATCGAGGAGGTGGATTTTAATATTTGTGGCTTGTGTTTGGAGAGCTTTTTGCCACCGTCGGATATCAACAATGATCATTAGTCTCTCTTTTTAGATGTTTTTATTTATTTTGTTAAGTAGGTTTCTTAATGATATACTACACCTCAGATTTGGGACAAAAGGAGTAAATATGTAACCTTGACGTGGGAGATTCGAGAGGGTGTAAATGTACTATCTTCATAGTAAAAAAAGATATATTTCAAAGGTCATTGGCACAATATTTTTCCATAAAACATATACCAAATTACCAATTTCTTTTTGGTTCCTTTCAACAATTGGTTGTAGCCAATTGGGGAATGGGATACAACATTCCAAGCAAAACGAAGTAAATATGATAAGAGAAAACAAACTTAAAAATGCAATGCCTGTGACAATGATCTTAATTCTGTGTTGTGTAGCTAAGAAGGCCACACGACATCACTCTCTAGGGTTACATTCGTATAATCCCAAGTAAGGGCCGCACCCGCATTTCAAAACTTAGATGAGAATAGTGAGAATAGGAGAGAAGTTTTGGTTCCATTCAACAATATTCATTTTTCATGTAGGTAATAATGGACTATACCACAATGGCCCAAACAAGACAATTTTACAGCCCAATAAGACAATAGTAGTAAGCCCGATAAAACCAAAACCCTAGGTTGCCGAAAAAACCAAAAACATCTCCACTATATAAATAAGAGACAAAATCTCTCAAACTATCAAAACAATTACAACCGATCTCTCTATTTCCTCCGCCGCAGTTATCATCTTCGCTTGTGGTATCTTATCGATTGGTTCTTTTTAGTTTAGTTTGTTTGATCTCTGTTTTGTTTTTAGTTTAGTTTCGATTTAGATTTAGATTGTTTGAAAGCATCTGTGTTTATTAACCCACTCCTCTAGCTTAGTGAGTAAAAATCACAAAAAAAAGTATGGTAAGAGGAGTTAGAACAGATGCTGATATTGATTAGGTTATCTTACCAACCCATTGCTATTTCTGCAGCTTTGGCGTCAAATGAATGGACCTATAATTATATTTGTTTTTTTTTGAATCTTTTAAATTATTAGGGTTTAATTACTGTGATTGATGGCAAATGAAGAATTGATTATTTTATGCTTAACCACTGATGAACAGTGTGGACAAAACATCTCCGCTTATTATCTGATGCCAACATCCGTCTTTTTAATTTGTAAATTGTTTTTTTTTTGGATTAATGGGTTTTTGAAAAAAAGATCGATGATGAGATATTAGCAGACGGGCGGTCTGAATTGATGCCGTGTAGATTGTCTGCCATCGCTACTATTAGCTTCTCTGAGTTCATCTTAGTCTTTATTTTGATTTTATTTATATGTATATTGATAGAGATGGTTTAGGGTTGCGATGATGAAGTTGCTATTATATATGTCTGGACTTATGAGATTTTATAAATCTTTGAAATGATTGTGCAACCTTTCTGAGCTTACTCTATCCATCGTCATATGTTTTTCTTTAAAAATTCTGTATCTGTGAAATACTATACTTGGATCTGGTGGGTTGGATTTGCAAATATTGGTTAATTTAGCTGTGTAAGTAGTAGATCTCAACCTAGTACACACTAACCTGGTTTGGATTTTAAACTAGTAGAATGATGGAGGTATGTGGAATTTGTGAGCGTGTGTCGTTCCAACAGAGTGTTGTTATAGTGTAATGGAATTGATTTTTCTGAATTTATGTTTTAGCTTGTCGGGTGAATCTGGTCTGAAGAACCGAATAATCATCTATGCTTATTGCGAACTATCACAAGTCCCATCTCTGTTTTTAATCATGTTGTTAATCTGAAGCTCCTGTTAAACTCATGCGTCTTGGAAATTTCAAGTGGAATTGGCGTCCGACCTTGCCTGATTGTGGTATTTAAACCAAGATCCTGCGTGAAGGCTTTAATATTCAGTCTCGTATTCTTTAATGTTTCGATTTTTGTTTTGCTTATGTTGTTTGAATGTAATAATTTTATTACTTTTACATCAAATAAAATTTAATTTATAATTTATTTTCGTAAGTTAATACAGTACATATATTTTTTGAATCTTTCAAAACTTCTTTGATTACATTCCAACATTTATTTGTATCTTGTATGAATTTGGGCCTGAGATGGGTTCGAAAATGACATGTTAATTGAGGCTTTTGGTCTCCGATGAATTTTGTCTTCTATGTGTAGTCGACACGTGGCAGTCTTCATCGTATCAGTGTATATGTGAATGAATCTCACGTGCCGTACCGTACCGTTCAGTTTACTAAAAATATATTTTTATATTGATGTCTTCCCGTCTGTAAAGCGTTTGGTGGAATTGTCTTTTTTTTTTTTTGTTTTTGACATTTATTTTTTTCTTCCTCGCACCTCTACAGTCGACACTTCTCCATTTTCTTTTATCAGTTACACAAAACTTTCTTCAGCTGACTCTCGACGACTTGTCTCTCACTTTGCAGAAAAAAAAAAAAAAAAGAATCATTCTTTCTCTCTATTACTAGGTGCTCTCTGTTTAGGTGCGCTCCTTTTCTCTTTTAAAGTTTCGGTCTTTTGGTGTTTCTGAATCTTATAGATATGTCAGGTCTTAAGATTTGATTATATGTTTTCTCTAGAATCAATTCTCTGATGAGTACAATACTAGTTAGAGTCCCTTGGATTGTTTAATATTCGGTTTCGTAAGCGAGCTCATCAGAAATTTCTTTGTCTAAATGTTCTGAATTTGGGTGGATCTTTGACAACTAACTATCCAAATCTTCGTTGATTGACCGATCTGTTTTGCTTTTAGGGAATTGAGAAACTTTACCTGATTCTGAGTTTCGAGTTTCTTAGGGCTTTCGTCAGAACCTTAAGGGAGCTGTAGGTAGTTGAGTCATGTTTTGTCTGTGATTTCCAGTCACATGCAGATCAATCACCCACATGAACCTTTTCGATTTACATTTTATTTCTCTTTGGATCTAACGCCCTTCGTTAGTATTATTAGCTTACGCAATTATGATCTTTTTCATTTTGGTAACTTTTACAGACTGAAAAGATTTTGATATTATTGGAACCCAAGTGCCATTCAAAATGTTTCGTTGGAAGAATTCTTCTCAGCCCGAGCAAGAGCATAACGAGGCAGCTCTCAGAGAGGCAAAGGTGAAACCTTTTACAGGCCTTTCTTGATGATGTTTTCTTAGTTACCTATTTGATTTCTCAGTGGTAATTTTATTCTGGTCTTAATGGTCCAGATCAAAGAGCTTAGAGCTCTCTTAGGTGAGCTATCTGGAAGGACTTCGCTCTTCTACTCAGATGCATGTCTGAAGAGATATCTGGAAGCTAGGAATTGGAATGTAGGCAAAGCCAAAAAGATGCTTGAGGAGACGTTGAAATGGAGATCAACCTTTAAACCTGAGGAGATCCGATGGGTAAGTATCAATGTTATTATTAGTCTTTTTAATCCTTTCGGCAAGTCTTACCAAAACTTACCTGTTGAGACTTGCTTTCTTACTAGGATGAAGTTTCAGGTGAAGGTGAGACTGGTAAAGTTTACAAAGCTGGATTCCATGACAGGCATGGAAGAACTGTTCTTATACTGAGACCTGGCTTGCAGGTTTCTAAAGCTTTATATTCTTAGTTAATATTTTTAGACTGTGTTTAAGTTCGGGGCACAAGATTAAACCATCCATTTTCATTTCAAAACTTCTGCAGAACACGAAATCGTTAGACAAACAGATGAAGCATCTCGTGTATCTCATTGAGAATGCTATTTTGAATCTGCCCGAGGATCAAGAACAAATGTCGTGGCTTATTGACTTCACGAACTGGTCAATGAGTACCAGTGTGCCTATTAAATCTGCAAGAGAAACTATAAATATACTTCAAAATCACTACCCTGAGAGACTTGCTGTAGCGTTCCTCTATAATCCTCCAAGACTCTTTGAGGCATTCTGGAAGGTTAGACAAAACACTGCTTCTAGGCCTCATAGTTAGACAAAACATAGGTTGATTAAGAAAATTTTGCGCATGTTTGGTCTTCCACACATGAATTGATTATGATGGTATTTTCATTTTGTTTTTGATGTTGTCCCACAGATTGTTAAGTACTTCATTGATGCAAAGACATTCGTCAAGGTGAAATTTGTTTACCCAAAGAACCAGGAAAGCGTGGAGCTTATGAGCTCATTCTTTGACGAGGATAACCTCCCAACCGAATTTGGAGGGAAAGCTTTGTTGCAGTATAACTATGAAGAATTCTCCAAGCAAATGAACCAAGACGATGTTAAGACTGCAAACTATTGGGGATTGGTTCACAGTACTGACAACCAGCTGCATGCGAGCAACGGTTTTTCTGGAGCTGAGATTTCCCCTGACCCAAATCAAACCAACCCTTAACCAAATTTGAAGGCAATATGTTTGTTTCAGATGGGACTAATTAATTATTGGTGATCTTGATGCTAAGAAGAGAGGTTGTAAAATTTAAACATGACGTTGATCAAATAAAAAGGATTTGTATTAGTAACTCTAGCGGGGATTGTATGTGAATCCAAAAACTTTTACACTCATAAGCGTTTATTTAAATGAAGCAGACAATGGATTCACATTACCAGCAAAAAGCTTAATTTCTTTCAGTAGGAAAACTCAACAAACACAACAAGAGAATGATTTCTTCCAAAATTTCAAGGCACAAAGAGAAAAAAATACACATGAAGAAATTTTTTACTACACATCAGTATTAGCATAGACTATATAGCTTAAAGTTCTGCAGTCAAAAGTGATGTGGTAAGGACTGGAGTTAGAGGGATAGTAGAAGAAGCTCGGGGCAATTTGAATGAAACTAGATAATCCTCCTTCTGAAGTTTCTGGTGGTTGATTGATAGGTACGCACAAGAAGGCCAACCCCAATGCCAAGACCTACACAGACACCAAGACCAATTCCCACACCAACCCTCACACCAGCATTGAACCACGACATCTCACCATCTTCACCGTCTGCATACTCTCTATTCCAATACATGTCGCCGTCTTCTCCTTCATATTCTTGTTTGTAACTTCCATATTCTGTTACCTGCACAGATAAAAACTCCCATACTTCAACAAGGAATTCAGCAACAGAGAGATCCATGTAAGTAGAACATGCCTGTCTCTTAAAAGAAAATTAAGTAAAAGACATTCATAGAGCTGGTCAAATAAAGAATACAATGGTCAAAATCAATTGTAGAATAGAGGCTGATGGTATTTATGTTCCAACCTTAAAAACTCTTTCAGATGTATCTCATATGGGTGTCTACACCTCCATAAATTACAGGTCATAGTTATTGGCATTGTACTATAGTTAACACAAGATCTCAAGATAACACATGCTCTAACAATGTCATCTGCAAGAACCTCAAAGTAATCTTGACAATAACTCTTGAATAGAGCATGTTTCCCGAATCAGTCTATGCACAAATTAAAGACGATATATTGTGGCATTACATATGAAAACCAGGATATTTCAATCAATGGGTTTAACGAACTAACTGTAGCAGACAAGAGGATAGGAGTTCAGATATTAAGATCACAAGAGAAGAGGCAAATGGGAGAGAGAGAGAGAGAGTGTGTGTGAACGAGTGAGATAGAGAGAGAGTGTGTGTGTGAACGAGTGAGATGGAGAGAGAGAGAGGGAGAGAGCTATCTAATGACTTGTAAAAGGTGGCAGGTCCCATACCTCACATGATCATTTATCACGAAGTTGGTCCACTTCAATATCTAAAGTAATTATCTTCCTAAGAGTACCCAAGAAAGATGTCTCAATCGATGAAAATCTCAAAACCATGAAAATCTTAAAATGCTCATGATAGATAACATGACCAAGAAGACTCATACATGAGGGAAAGTATTCAATGTGTTGAAGTTGGACACAAATCAATAGAAAACTATTAGGAAGGATTATAGTAATCTTGAAAGTTACCTGATAATCAAGCTCAGATGAGTTGCCTTTATGAGGCTCACCGGTATCATACTCGGGAATAGAATCTAATGCAGTCACTCTACTGTGCTTCTTTCTGAAACCAAGCTGTAGAGTCTTGGTTAAGATGATGGGTGTTCCTGAGAAGCAACCAGTGACATAGACTTCAATAGTTGGCAACGGAGATGACAAATCCGAACCACCACCAATATGTTTCTCCTTCAAGAAACCAGACCCTGCAGTGATCTCAGCTTCGCAGTTCATGTTCCACCGCTTCACGCTATGCTTAGATTCACCAGTGAAACCATTACTGCCGGACATCTCAAGCGTTCCAGACAAAACCAGCTCATCTTTATCACAAACCTCAAACTTCACACTACCAGACAACCTGATGTTGTCAGTGCTGATAAAAGTAGCTACTTCAGATTTCTTATCAACACGATCTCTCCTTAGCTGAGAAGAAACTCCTTCAGAGTACATGCTCATCCTAACACCGTTAATCTCCAAGATAGAATCTAGATCCAGTGGGATATGAGTGATCGTGAGAACCTCAGGTGTCGAAGCATCCACCTTGAAATTGCTGATTCTGACATAAAACACTCTCAAATCAAGCAATGGCGATGATAATGATAACGACGATGACGAAGATGGTATTCTGGAATTGTGATGGTTATAACTCTGATATCTGACCATCTGATGAGATGCTTCAGAGTTGTTACGTGTCTCATAAGGCTCCACCATGATTTTTAAAAAAGAACCCCAAAGAATCAATATTTATTTCTCACTGAATCGGAAAACATCTGCATCAGTCGATTTGGATTGCAATACGTGATTTTTGCTGCAGAAAACGAGAATCACAAAACGAAATCAAATGGGGAAAGAATAATCAAAATTGGGAAAAAGAATCATTCTTTCCCAAAATGGAAGATTTCAAGGTAAACCAGAAGAAGAAGCAAACAAAGAGAAGGAAGGTCAAAAAGATTGAAACTTTGTACTCACTTGCCAAAAACAGAGAGAGAGAGAGATGGTCAAAATAACAACAACAGATGCAGAAACAAATCCCTGTATTGAGAAAAAAAAAAAACATCCAAAATGTTCAAATTAGAAGAAAAAAAAGTAATCTTTCAAGAAATCACAAAAGGAACAACCTTTAAAGAGAAACGAAATAAGTGAAAACCTAGAAAAATCGGGAGAAAAGAAAGGAGAGAAAGGGAAAGGCTCACCCAGAAGATGTGTTACCATCCACAAAACCACACTTAATTTTGCAACAAAAAACTAGTGCTTAATATTAATCTTCCTGTCTGTCTCAAAAATTATAATCACGGAGGAAAAAAAAAATTATAATAAAAATAGCAAAAATTTTGTGGCCAAGTAGGATTTGTGAAGATCCTTCCTCCCCTAGATCATAGCTTTTCGAGCTCTAGCGCGTGGCGACGTACCCACAAAATAATGTTTCCACCCAAAAGAAAAAAAAAATTATAATAAAAATAGCAAAAATTTTGTGGCCAAGTAGGATTTGTGAAGATCCTTCCTCCCCTAGATCATAGCTTTTCGAGCTCTAGCGCGTGGCGACGTACCCACAAAATAATGTTTCCACCCAAAAGAAAAAAAAAATTATGTCTTTATCGAAAAGAACAAACAGAAGGAAAAAAAAAATTGTATAATACTGAGAATCAGAGAAAAGAGTGATGGATGGGAAATTGGGAACTCGATAGAATTGTCTTTTCTTTTTAAATTTTAATGAGATGAGAGAGAGAGAGAGAGAGAGAGAGAGAGAGAGAGAGAGAGAACGACGGGAAGAGGAGGAGGAAGAAGAAGAAGATAGATGAGTCTGACTTTCTCTCGATCACGTGATCTTATCCCTTTACCACCAAACAAAACCATTCATTCGCTGTTTACGAGACAACAACACCACGTCGGTCGTATTCTTGTAAAACGACACGCATTTTAAATTCCTTTTTTTAAAACGGTAGACTTGTTGGGTCTTTTAAAATTTTAGGGCCCGTTTAGCTTTCGTAATGTATAGTGAACGTCGTCCCGTTTTTTGGTTAATCGTACTCGTGAGTCATATACATTAATTTTTTTTATTTAAGTTTATCTCATTCGTTGTATTTACTATAAAGAATGTGACGGTCCGAAACCTCTCACATGATCGATTATAGATATCCAATTACCGTCTGATTAAACAAAAACACATCATCATATATATGAATGAATGTGGTTAGGGTTTACTGTAAATTAAAGTTTTATTTTATTTTGAAGAACTCAAACCTCACAAACAAATTGTAGCTAGCTACCGGGTAGTGTGATAATTAAGGTGGCAAGAATTCAAGGACATATATGTCATACATGTATTATATTGGTGGATAATATAGAAGAGATAACCAACGGACAAAAATAAAATCTACTCTTTTTTATTTCTTCTGATATTTTTTTAGTTTTTTTTTTTATCTAATACACCAAAGAGTGGGCGGCTTTTTGATTTTAAAGACTGTTGTGTTTTGTTTCTGTCTGTAAAACATAAGAAAGAAAATTTATTGCTCTTCTTGGAGATATTAAAAAATCTTACAAGCTGTTCAAGTAAAATATTATTCTGTTGAAAGACAAAANCAAAAAAAAGAAGAAGTGAACTGATGGGGAAGAGAAGGTTTCAGAAAGCAAAGGAACCGTCGTCAGTGACGGTAGCTGAAGCTTCATCTCCCACGGAGTCTCAGACGACAAGGAGACGAAGAGGAAGGCCAAGGAAGAATCTTGAGAACCCTGAAGGT
The DNA here is from genome assembly GCF_000633955.1 of Camelina sativa. NCBI lineage: Eukaryota > Viridiplantae > Streptophyta > Magnoliopsida > Brassicales > Brassicaceae > Camelina > Camelina sativa. The sequence goes on from NC_025691.1 coordinate 23,925,132, forward strand.
TTCAAGAAAGAAGAATCCGAAGAAGACGAGGATTACGAAGAGTATGAGGACGAAGAAGAAGATGATGAAGAAGCGGAGGTACTTATTAACAGAGAGAAGCAGAAGAAGAAAGTTAGGAGTAGTAGTAGTGCGGAAGAAGAGCAAAAGTTGAAACATGAAGAATTAGAGGAGGAGGAGGAGGAGAAGCCGGAGATGACGACGATGAAGGCGGTGGTTCCACAGCCGTCGTCTAGACGGTCGAGGAGGAAAAGCACGCCGGTTAAGAGTTGGTAAATTTTTCTTTACCATTTCAATGGAGTTTTTGTTTTTTCTGAGTGTGTTTTTTGGATTATTGCTGAGCTATAAATTAATTATAACCCTGGAAGAGATACAATTGATTTTTAATTTTCTTGGATGCTATAATTCAAAAACAAGAAGCTAATTTTGTCGATCTCAGTATTAATTTTGGTACGTCAAGAAGATATAAACTAAAATTAATTGTTTCCATGAGAAAGCTGTGTTATTTAGGGTTATTCTTTTATAGTTGTAGTAGGTTTGTGTTTAATTTATTGATTGCGTAGTTGATGGATGCCTACGTCCCTTTCAAATTTTTATATGATAAATGATATAAGGTAACCAACGCACATGGTGAACGGATAAGTTAAGAAACTAATGGATATTGCATTGCTAGTGAGAAGAACCTGTCAATTATTTAAATCGCAACGCTAGCTACGTTTTTGACCAAACATATACAATTAAAGTTATCTAACTAAAGTACTAAACTAACCGTCTAGAGCAGAGGTGAGAAAGAGACTTGACGAGGCCACGTTGATAGTAGTAAACAAACTATTTTGTACACAAGACAATTATTGGGTCCGGCACAAGGCTTTACAAGCGAAATCATCTTTCAAAAATTTCCCAAAACATTTGAAACCTTATCAGATACAAAACAGTGAAACTCTTGTCAAGTTTGATATGATTTCAAAAAGTTTAACGTCTTTCCACGAGAAAGAGAATGTGAACAGAGAATCAACAGAAAGTTTCCCTTCTTCTTTGAACAAAAAGCTTTAGACCTAGAACAAGAAGCTGTAAAGGGCTAACAAAATAGCTTTTAGCTTGATCCTGTCTTAAAGCTAAGATCGCTTGTGGTTTAGGATGATGGCGACAGAAACAAAAAAGCAATATAGCTTAGCTTACTAAAAGTCTTAAGCTAAAACCGCCTGTGGTTTAGGATGGTGATGCCTTTCCTTCTTGTAACGCAACTGCTCTGGATCAAACCCACCTTCCTCTGCTCCATAAACCGCCCATGATGGTGTTTCAGCCATATAGTCTGTGCTGGTGAACGGTTCTCCAGAAGCCACCTACGCGAATTCATTCAATAGTGTTCGTTATATAGCATACCAATTACAAGAAAACTTGATTTTGAAATGAACATATTTCGGGTTTGTTAACTAACCAGATCGTGGAACTTTTCATAGTCAATCCAAGTGAACCACTTTCCATTCAATTTGAACTTTTCGGTTCTCCCTAGAAGAACACAGCAAGAATGGGCGTGTTCGCAAGCAACCTCGTACTCCCCTTTGCTCTTCACAGACAGAGCTTCTGAGAATGCCTTAACGTCTGCGTGCCATGGTACATTCTCCATTGTCAACTTTGATGTCGCAGATCTGTTTTTGTTTAGTTCCCAGAAGATTTATATAAGTATGATATGTGTGTAACATGAGCGTAACTGAGATGATAACAAGTAGAACACACTCACGATCCACAATATGTGACGCCTTTGATCTCGATGAAATCAGGTTTCCCAATGCTGAAAAGGTTGAAATAAGCATCTAGCTCCTCTGTGTTCCATCCTTTGACAAGTGTTAAACGGTAGACAGTTCGCTGCTGCTTCTCCTGGAGAGCTTTCAAGGAGTCCTGGAAAACAATTGATGCAGAGATTTATACCTTTACCGTAATTCACATTTCATTTCAAAGGTCCATTGAAGGAGGCTACTATAAAATACTCACAATAAACCGTTCCCAGAAGTCTGCAAACAGAGGCCTGTCAATAGCTTTCAAGCTCTCTTTGGTGGCAGCGTCTACACTTACGTACAACTGTATATGCCAAAGACAATGAGTTAGGCAATTTGCTTCAGTTAAGTGCATGAAGAGCTTTCAAAGCTGGAAATAAAATAAATGTACAAAACAGACACCAGAGACCTGGGTGATAGGCTTCATCATCAAAATCTTTTCGGGGAACTGTGCATTAGTAACCAAAAAAGTAGAAATGCGCCTTCCATGTAGCTCATCTACAAGGGCATTGATCTCCGGATACATAATGGGTTCACCAACAAGTGATAACGCACAATGTCTTGGGTTTAGACCTTCTTGTAATTTCTCTGGAGTCACACCTGAAGAACATAGCAGACCATAAACATCAGCATGACATTTAAATCAATAGCGCAAACAAATATATCAAATAAACAAACGACTCAGAGAACATCTAAATTTCAAAAGGCATCCTAAGCTCAATGCTTAATCTGCCTAGCACGCTTTTGGGATCATAGCTAATAAGGGTCAAAATATGGAGAGATATAAACTAACCTGGAACTCCTTTCATTTGCTTAATCATCTTTGTATGAAGATCTAGAGCACCTTTCACAATCACTGAAGGCTCATCCATCTTCCACTGCCAGCTCTTCCCCACAGGATTAGTGTGATGCCTCCAACAAAAGACACATTTGTTTGCACAAGCCAAACTAGGTGTTGTCTCCATGCACCTAGCTTATTCGAAAATGATAAAAAAAAATACATTCTATCATAAGAATCACGACCTACAACCATAAGACTAGGAGGGAGAATAGCAGAAGTTTCAATTAAACCTGTGACTCTCGATGCCATAAAAGGAGTGCTTGTAGCAACCTCCCCTGCCTCTAAGTTGTGACTTAGTCCATCTACATATTTTAACCCCGCTATGCGAACCGATGATTTTATAGCCCTGCAAGTGTAAAAGCCATGTTCATTCAAGCAAATGAGAGAAAATCTAAACACTGCTTCAAAGCTCAAACAACACCAACACAATACGTACCTGTTTCGTTAAGCTTGCTCTAATCACAGGGGTCACCATTTCTTTCTTTCCATCAACTTTAGCCACTTTAACTAAGCCATTTCTCTTCGAAGGAGCTTTTCCAGCAATATCTTCAAGATCAACAAGACCTCCGTCATCACCATCATCTTCTTCCTCATCTGTTGACTCGTAATACTCAAGATCATTCTCAACAGCATCAATCTGCTGCGAAACCCCATTTGTTTCTTGAGCAGAACCTCCTTTCAGAACCCTGATAACTCCATCACACCATTCTTGAAACGACTTGTCTAATTCTCCGTCATCAACGTCACCTTCTCCCACCGGAATCATCTCGAGTCCACCCAACCCTGTCATCCGACTCGACAATTCCTTGGCCACAGCGTTGTAAGATTCACCATACGCACGGCTCCCGACACCGAATACGCCGAATTTGCAATCGGAGAGAAGAAGCGAGCCAACTCTGAAATCCTCGGCGCTCTCGCCAAGCCAGTTCACGAGAAACTCTCCGTTCTTAGGCGGCTTCCCACCGTCCCAAGTCGATGCGATGAATATAACTAGGGTTTCTTTGGGGAGTTCTTCAGGCTCGTAGCTCCGTGGATCGATGAGATCAAATGCTATGTCATTAGCTGCGCAGAGCTCGTGAAGCCGCTGAGCTAACGCTTTAGCTGTACCAGTTTCGGAGATGAAGAAGATCTTCCCTCTGCTGGGTTTCGAAGTAGTAGAGCTAGGGTTTAAGGAGAGGTTTTTGAGACGCTTCAAGCGGCGATATTTGTGGATACAGTAAAAAGTCGTCGCTGAGAGTAGAGCAACAAAAGCTAGCCGAGCACGCAAGGACGAAGTCGCAGACATGACTGACGACTAGAAGAAGATTACGGCGGCGCGTAATGTTCACGCGAACCAAGATCGGTTAATGTGAGAGAGAAAGAGCTGAGAAATGGGGAAGACGGAAAGAGAGCAGTAGAAGTGTAAGGTTTAATAGCTGGGCTTGAATTTTAGGCCCATTAAAATTAGGTTAAAAAGCCCATCAAAATAAAAAAGCCCTAAACAGCTACAACCACACGCATTTATTAATAAGCCACCGCCACGTGGCAATCTTCTTTGGGAATCTCTTCTTCTTTTTCTTCGGCAACGCCTCGTTTCCCTCCCTAGGTCCGGCGAGTGAGAGAGAGAGAGAGAGAGGAGAAAAGATATAAATAAAAAGTAAATGCAATTAAAACGGAGGGAATATTCGACGGCGAATTACCGGTAAATGTCGGAGTGGTGTTTAAGTTCGAATCCAACTTTATCGACGGCATTCCCAAGTAGTGGTTGTTTTCCAGGTGTACCTATTATTCTTTCCCCAGAATTCGATTCTCAATGCTTCCTCCTATTTAATAGCTTAACCAGCACAACAACCATGCGTCTCTCTAAACGCCAGCTCTCACTTCCTCTTTCTCTCTGTATCANCGTCATCAACGTCACCTTCTCCCACCGGAATCATCTCGAGTCCACCCAACCCTGTCATCCGACTCGACAATTCCTTGGCCACAGCGTTGTAAGATTCACCATACGCACGGCTCCCGACACCGAATACGCCGAATTTGCAATCGGAGAGAAGAAGCGAGCCAACTCTGAAATCCTCGGCGCTCTCGCCAAGCCAGTTCACGAGAAACTCTCCGTTCTTAGGCGGCTTCCCACCGTCCCAAGTCGATGCGATGAATATAACTAGGGTTTCTTTGGGGAGTTCTTCAGGCTCGTAGCTCCGTGGATCGATGAGATCAAATGCTATGTCATTAGCTGCGCAGAGCTCGTGAAGCCGCTGAGCTAACGCTTTAGCTGTACCAGTTTCGGAGATGAAGAAGATCTTCCCTCTGCTGGGTTTCGAAGTAGTAGAGCTAGGGTTTAAGGAGAGGTTTTTGAGACGCTTCAAGCGGCGATATTTGTGGATACAGTAAAAAGTCGTCGCTGAGAGTAGAGCAACAAAAGCTAGCCGAGCACGCAAGGACGAAGTCGCAGACATGACTGACGACTAGAAGAAGATTACGGCGGCGCGTAATGTTCACGCGAACCAAGATCGGTTAATGTGAGAGAGAAAGAGCTGAGAAATGGGGAAGACGGAAAGAGAGCAGTAGAAGTGTAAGGTTTAATAGCTGGGCTTGAATTTTAGGCCCATTAAAATTAGGTTAAAAAGCCCATCAAAATAAAAAAGCCCTAAACAGCTACAACCACACGCATTTATTAATAAGCCACCGCTACGTGGCAATCTTCTTTGGGAATCTCTTCTTCTTTTTCTTCGGCAACGCCTCGTTTCCCTCCCTAGGTCCGGCGAGTGAGAGAGAGAGAGAGAGAGGAGAAAAGATATAAATAAAAAGTAAATGCAATTAAAACGGAGGGAATATTCGACGGCGAATTACCGGTAAATGTCGGAGTGGTGTTTAAGTTCGAATCCAACTTTATCGACGGCATTCCCAAGTAGTGGTTGTTTTCCAGGTGTACCTATTATTCTTTCCCCAGAATTCGATTCTCAATGCTTCCTCCTATTTAATAGCTTAACCAGCACAACAACCATGCGTCTCTCTAAACGCCAGCTCTCACTTCCTCTTTCTCTCTGTATCACTACCTTATCTCCTCGCTTCCGTTTCCATCATTTCCCCGCAAAATTCCCTACTCGAAGAGAATCTCTCCACACCACCACTGGTTCGTCTTCCTCTTCTACTACATCGTTTTGCTTTTTTTTTTTTTGTTCATCATCCGTGGTCCCTTGATGTAAACCGTTTCGTGTACGTTTGTTTGTTTTCGTGGTAGGCTAACCGTCTTAATCGCATGTTTAATGACGTCGCTGTGACTGATTTCACTGTCTTGCTATGAATTTTAGTGTATCCGAAAGAAACACTTCTATTTTCGTTTTGTAGATTCCTCCACTTGGTTGGTTAACTTAGTTTTGTTCCATATAGCTGATTCTGGTAGCAGCTTAGTTTTTGGGAAATTCAGAGTTTGTTTATTAGTGAAAGAATCTTAGATCGGCAAGTAAGGTGTGCTAGTAATTAGTAGGTATCTTTAATCGTGGAAGTTGCAATTTCTAGGTCTTGCCTGGAGCATACCTTGGGAAGAAACTTTAGGATCAGGTTTTAACGTGGTGCACTGCTTTGGTCTTTTGATTTTGATCGAGGTAAGAAGAAGATATGTTTAGGTTTTCTTGTAAATAAT
>NC_025691.1:23931867-23941008 GCF_000633955.1 Camelina sativa
TTTTTTTGTTCATCATCCGTGGTCCCTTGATGTAAACCGTTTCGTGTACGTTTGTTTGTTTTCGTGGTAGGCTAACCGTCTTAATCGCATGTTTAATGACGTCGCTGTGACTGATTTCACTGTCTTGCTATGAATTTTAGTGTATCCGAAAGAAACACTTCTATTTTCGTTTTGTAGATTCCTCCACTTGGTTGGTTAACTTAGTTTTGTTCCATATAGCTGATTCTGGTAGCAGCTTAGTTTTTGGGAAATTCAGAGTTTGTTTATTAGTGAAAGAATCTTAGATCGGCAAGTAAGGTGTGCTAGTAATTAGTAGGTATCTTTAATCGTGGAAGTTGCAATTTCTAGGTCTTGCCTGGAGCATACCTTGGGAAGAAACTTTAGGATCAGGTTTTAACGTGGTGCACTGCTTTGGTCTTTTGATTTTGATCGAGGTAAGAAGAAGATATGTTTAGGTTTTCTTGTAAATAATATTCTTAGGGGGTTTGTTTTTTCTGTTGGTGAGCTAGTGGGATCATTCTTGCTGATCAGCTAAGCAGCTTTAAGGGTTGTTTGACTCGTGTTGACTAATTCCAAATCACTTATCCACTCGTAGAAAAACGTGTCATCTTCTTCTTCTGTGTATATCTATTTTTAGCCTTGGTGGATTCTTCTGACTAACCAGTTGCTTCTTCCGGGATTTGATTTTCCTATTTTCAATTTGCTGGATAAAGCTTGTACAATTCTCTACGCTAATTGTATTGTGTGTTCACTGTTGCGTACATGCTATCTATATCATCCATCATTTGAAGGAAAGGAAAAAAAAAATGATGTTTACTTTATTTGATAAACTCTCAGGGACAAGCCAGCTGTGTTCTAAGAGTTCGATGGAAGAACAGAAACCGTGTGCTCTCAGCGACAATGCGTTGCAGTTTCACACTGTGGGTTCCAGGGATGGGTGTGACGTTCCCGATAAATGGTCCTCCCCGGGAGGAGGAAACAAAATCGATATGAGCAAACAAATTTTCTGCAACAGATCGTTGAATATGAAAAATATCATTGCTGTTGGGTTTGATATGGACTACACTCTTGCCCAATACAAGTCTGAAACTTTCGAGTCCCTTGCTTATGATGGAACCGTCAGGAAATTGGTATATGATTTGGGGTATCCAAATGAGGTTAGTATACCACTTTCTTGTTTTAAAGTTGTGACCAGCAGAAAAGTTTGGCTAATAGTGTTATACTTGGTGTGGTAGCTGCTAGAGTGGACATTTGATTGGAATTACATGGTTAGAGGCTTGGTGCTAGACAAAAAGAGGGGAAACATCTTAAAGGTGATTACCTTGTATCCGACTCTCATAATAATTGTTGCATCTTTCTAATTGACAGTTGATCATGCAGATGGACCGCCATAAATATGTGAAAGTAGCTTACCATGGGTTTAGGGAGCTCTCTAAGGAAGCCAAAGTTGACATCTACGGAAGTAGCCTAGTACGAGATTCTTTTGATGAACCCGACTACGCTCTCATAGATACTCTCTTTTCATTGGCCGAAGCCTATCTGTTTGCGCAACTCGTAGATTTTAAAGATTATAACCCAGAAAAAATTCCCAAGGACGTGGAGTAAGACAACTTCCCATATTTTATTACATTTTTCAAATTCTTTTGTAGCCTTTATGACAGTTTATGTTTTGCTAATGGTTATCTGTTAACTGTGACTCTGTAACTTGTACTTTGTATGAATTGTTTCCTTTAAATTTTATGCTTATGGACTTATGGTTGAGAATCTGTTAGCTTATTATATTGCTTGAATTTTTCTCGTGAATTTATTTCCTCCTCCAATGATATTCTTTTAGTTATGCTCGGATGTATAAAGATGTTCGTGCTGCTGTTGATTTGTGCCACCGTGATGGAACTTTAAAGCAGATGGTAGCAAAAGAACCTAATAGGTAAGGCTGATGGTATGTTCATCACTGTCTTTTTTAAGTTGTATAAGCACGACTGCCATTCCTCTCCATTGGAAAATTGTTTTCTCGTTTTCCATAATATTTTTCTTAACTTGCTAATTTATCAGGTACATCAATGAGGATACCACGATCGTACCCCTAATAAAAATGATTAGAGATTCTGGACGTTCTACATTCTTGGTGACCAATAGGTAATGCTGACGATATTCTACAAACGTCAAACTTTCAAAGTTTCCCCCTTCAGTTATTTTATGCAAATATTGCTTTTGTAGCTGTTCAGTTAGATTCAGATTTAAGAATTTTAAATAAATATGACTTAATAAACTTCAACCATTGTAACCTGTTCCCCACCCTTGTAATTGAAATTTGGAACTAAGGAAGATACGAAAAAAAACATTTTTGAGTATCCTGTTGCTCAGAAACAAACGTTAACATTGGTGATTTGTTCCCACATGTTCCTAAACAATCAATTTACTTTCTATTGCTGAGAGACATAANGACATTTGATTGGAATTACATGGTTAGAGGCTTGGTGCTAGACAAAAAGAGGGGAAACATCTTAAAGGTGATTACCTTGTATCCGACTCTCATAATAATTGTTGCATCTTTCTAATTGACAGTTGATCATGCAGATGGACCGCCATAAATATGTGAAAGTAGCTTACNGTCTTTTTCTTTACCAAGTCTCTTTAACTTAATGCTCTAAAAAAAAATCTTTTGTGATCAAATCGTTATTGTTGGTTAGGAATTGGTTGATGTATTTTTTTACTGGACATATTCTTATCTCATTTCATTTGTTTGCTATCTGAATTCTGATTTGGATACTTTTTCGTGAAGTGCAAAACCGGGTTTCTTCCATGAAGAGAGCCGTGCTAACCTTTTTGAGGTGGAACCTCAGTCTGGAATGCTTAGTAATACTGATAATGGAACACCTATGGCTCAGGTTTGATTTAATGAATTGGAATAGTCATTCACAGACTTTCACTTGCTCAGCTTATTCAAATGATCCTTGTGAATCTGTTGAAAGGTGGGAGATCCTTGAGCAAAAATTTTACTGAAGAGTAAAGATAAAGGTTGTCGAGTTTTTCAAGGTGGAAATGTTGGGCATCTTCACTGTTTGCTCTCCATTGAGTCAAGTTCACAGGTTGTGCGCACTAGCTACTTCTCAAAGAAATATTTGCTTGCTCTTGATTAGAAGTATCAGTGTATTATGAAATGACAGATCTTAGAAATGACAAATGATGCATGACTGATGTACTGTGCCATGCATCATTTGTCACTTATTCAGCTATTCCATTTATTAGGTACTTTATGTTGGTGATCATATATACGGTGATATCCTGCGTAGCAAAAAAATACTTGGTAAGGTCTTCTTGTCCAGTTATAGACTTTTCTTATGTTTTGTTTTGTGAAGTAACTTGAACAAATCTTTCATGGGTTTAACTGAACTATGTATGGATTCTGAGAATAAATTTATGGTATGCTATAATTGAACTTGTGACTGACGAGCTTAGTATGTAAGTAAGCCAGTAGCAGTTGCATGTTGATGAAGATAGCTATTAGAAAAACTGTTAAAAAGTGCACTTTGTTCGCGCCAGTTTCTTGCATCTTGATTTTCTTCATTTCTTCAGGCTGGAGAACTATGCTTGTAGTTCCAGAACTAGAAAAAGAGGTTGAACTTTTATGGGAACTGAGGAATATGCGTAAGGTGATTGAATACTCTCTTAGTCTCTTTATAAGAGGTCTATCAATTTGTGAAAATCAAGGTTGTAGGAGTCTTTTTTTATTAAACTGAATGATCAATTCATTTATGAAACACCAAGGTCTTCCTTATTTGTGTTCCTTTGCCTCAACATCATCTATCATATCCTGCTGGTGTATCATTGGTTTGGGTTCAATGTTGTGTCATAGAGTGAATATTTTTTAGTTGAAAAGCTGCTTCATGCATTTTTGGAGTTCCATTGACATCTGTAATTCTGTATGTGGGGCAAGTCTTCGGATTTTCCTTGACGAAATTGGATCAAAAACTGCTAATGATCCTAATATCTGTCAGTTTACATTAAGCTCTCAATTCAGTATGTTTTCTTTTGTCTCGTCCACTTTAATTCTTAGATATTTTGGTCTGCAGGAACTTATTTTGATGAGAAATGAGCGTGATTCGGTTGAAGACAAAATTCATCACTTGAATTGGTCCCTGAAGTGAGTGCTTTTTAAATTAGGTCTTGGTCCAAAGAAAGCTGTGTTACATTACATATATTATAATTCTTAATAGTTAAAGTAATTAAACACAAAACTTATCTGCGTAACCAATTCTATCATTCAGGTGTGACGATATCAACGAGAATGATAAGCAGGAAATGTTATCAGCGCTCAAGGACTTGGAGTTAAGATAGAATTTGTATAAGTCCTGGATCTTGGATGAGTGATTCTTAGTCCACAAACTTGTTTTTTTTGGAATTCAACAGTCTAAAAGAGATCAAGTACGACTGAGTCATCAACAAGCGCAAAGAGACTCTCACCAAAAGGTAAATGTAGCCTCATTAATCCGAGTGTGTATTGGTATAACAGCTTGTTTCAGTTACACAATCTGTTACGACTTCTCATGTAAGTATGGGTCTTGGAAATTGCAGTTTCACAAGGTCTGGGGGCAACTGATGAAAACCGGCTACCAGAGTTCTCGATTTGCTCATCAGGTAAATAAGGTTTATAAATTGCTTTCTTATGTGGCGGTTTGTGTTTTGCATTTGTGAGGTATTGATTTTCCAAACCACATTCTCTTCGAATCAGGTGGAGAGATTTGCATGTCTGTACACAAGCCAAGTCTCAAACCTGCGCTTGTACTCACCAGACAAGTATTACAGACCCAGTGAAGACTTCATGTCCCATGAATTTCACCTTCTTCCTCTGTGATTCATCCCAATGCCCTCTATAGCAGTGAGAGTAAATCAAGTAATGGTCTGGTTTGGTGCTTATTCTTAGTGTCTATAAACATTCTTAGTCTCGCTTGCCTATTTTCATTTCAATTTCACTTGGTACAAGCTTGTGAATCTAAGGACATGTTTTCTATTGGAGATAAAACTCTTTTGGAGTTTTGTATTGAATGGTCGGATATTTCTTAGAGGCATTTCAGTGTTTACAAAACTTCCTATTGATCATAAATGGACCAAATCTCTATTTCGTTCCATATTTACACCTCAATTATTGCTGGCTAGCGATTTCTTGCCAGTGGTTTTGCTTTTTATTGGTTTTCATTGTCGTCTATCATTTTTTTTTTCTTCTTCTCGTTTTAGGTGGTAACGAAAGTATTTGCATTAAACTGTTAAAACATTAATTACCACCAACAAATCGTGTCAGTGAGTCATTATTATACCGTATCGTATATGACGTTTTAGTCTTAATTTTTTAGCAAGTGCTTTCATTCAATAATTTGTTTTGTTGGGGGTGAAGGGAAAAAGAAAAAAGTAATGTTAGTGGTACCGATTCAGATGCATTTGGATGCATTTGGGTATAAAGTTGTATACAGCTAAGTTGTAACGTATCTTCTTCCTCTGCTGTTAAGTAGAATTCTCTCTGATTGCAGTCTTTACTCTGTGAGAAGAGTTCAACAAAATTACAAATACTTGAAGGGTGTGTTGATATACATGTGATAGAAGGTAATGTGGATTATTGACACACAACAAACAAACAAATCTTAGAAACGTCCTCAGCCCAATAAATACAGCCGAAGAATCTCGACATTTTCTTTGTTTCTTGTTCTTGACCAAAACAGAGAAGGAGAGAGGGAGACAAAGAATAACTTGTTTGAATTTGCCTATCTGAACAAGGCTTGAAGTTCTTCAAGCGTTTTGCCTTTGGTCTCAGGAACCCATAGAGTCACGAACACCACTGTGAATGCACAAACCAACCCGTAGAGAGTGAAAGTTCCTGTCCCAAATAACCGAAAAAATCCTTCAGAAATGCTCTACAGGAGAGAAAGAGAAAAGGGGAAGTAAAAGAAAAAGGTGGATGGAGAAACCTCCACTGCTCCAGGCTAAAAGCAAGTTTGCAGTCATGGTAATCAACCAAGAAAAGAACCAATTGGCTAGAGTTGCAATACTTCCAGCTAAACCCTTTATGTTTACAGGAAGGATCTGTTTATCAAACAACAAACAAAGCCAGCAAAAGAGGTTAGAGTTTAGTAACCTTTTTCACTTTTCGGTTTTGACAACACTTGGTCCAACTTCTAACCAACTCGTTACCTCAGACATAATAAGCCACGGAATTGGTCCCATTCCCAATGAGAAAGCAACTACCATTGCCTGTAATGATCAACAGAGTTAAGGTGCAAATAATCGCTTATTGCATCAAGAACGTTTCACTATATATATAACCAACTAACTTACCACGACTCCAACTACTGACAGGATGCTCAGCCAACTGTACATGTCTGAATCAGGAGACACAAATTCCTAAAACAAGAGACGTAAAACTTAAAAAGTCGAACTTCGGGTTTGTTGCAGGATATGAAATGATGTTTACGAAAGTTAATGACTTAAAAAGGTACCTTTGCGTAGAAAGCAGCTGCAACAATTGCAAGGCTAATCGTCATCCCAATCGATGAGATCTAGAAAACATTTTCCATTTGAATTAGTTCATCACTTAATCTTGGATATGGCTTAAAAATGTTCTCTAGAGAGATATGAAACTAATGAATTAGTACTCACGGTAAGCAGAAGCCGACGACCTGCTTTGTCCACCAACCATGTTGATATTGCAGTCGCCACTACCTGGATAGCACCGACCCCAAATGTTGCTGCATTACTCGATGTAACTCCTGAAAATGAAAACACAAAAATGTTAAACTAAGTAATAATATGATTTGAGAAGCATAAGATGTTCTTAGAGCACGGCTCTACCTGCAGATTCAAATATTGTACTGGAATAGAATAGGACACCATTAATTCCACCGAGTTGTTGAAGTACAAGCAACCCTATACCAACCTGTTAAACACACACACACACAAAATGGAGTTTTAAAATAATGTTTCTTATGGTAGACAAAGTATATTCCAAGGGAAAGATAAGTTAATGTTTGTACCAAAAGTGGGAAATAATATCTCCTGCGCTTGAGATCCACAAACCGAACTGTATTTCGCTTTGTAGATGACGCCACAGATCTCTGCAAAATTTGCAGAAGAGATGAAAAATAAGCGTTTGAACATGTACACTTTGAGAGGAAACAATTTCAGTGGCAATATTACCTTGATTTCATTAACCTCAACGGTTATATCAGTCTCGAATCCTCGAAGAACTTGTAATGAAGTTTCAAAATCATCTGTCATACCCATTTTTGCCTACATTTTAACGAAATAAAAGCATCCCATAAGAGTGGTTTAGCCAAAAATATGCACTAAAATTAAGAAAAATTGGGCAAATATTGTAAGTCGTACCAGCCAGCGAGGGGATTCAGGGATGAAAAAGAGACCTGGTATCAGTACAGTGCACGGTAATATCCCTACAAAGAAACAAATACAACACACAAAACTGATTAGAAGAGTACAGATAAATCATAATCAAATCTCAGGCTTCGTATAATGAGAGATTTACCCAAAACTGCAAGAATTCTCCATGGAACAAAGAGGCCAAGTAAATAGGCTAACATTATTCCAATTGTCACAGAAAGCTACAGAAAAATCTATTTACTGTTAGCACAAATGAGTCGGTTCATAAAATGAATAGGAAGAATTAGTCAGCTAAACATGTCAAACCTGGTTAACAGAACCCAACCCTCCTCTCATGTTCTGTGGAGCTATCTCAGCGATATATACAGGTACCTGAAACCACAAACCGAGTTGCGTAAATATACAGGAACGTGTTAATCCAAAAGCAAAGAACCAGCTGAGTTCAAAATTACAGTGTAAGAGATGATTCCAACGCCAAAGCCTTCTAAAAGTCTTCCCATGTAAAGAAAAGAAGTATCCTATAAAACCAGAATGATGTAGAGAGTTAAGGTCAACCAACAAGTTTAAATGGCCACTTGACATACAGAAACTAAAGAAGAACAAAAACTCACTTTTGCAAATGATATGCAAAGCCATCCAATAATATTGGGAATTGCAGCAATCATCAGAGACTGTCCAAGAAACCACAATAAGAGGTTAAGAAAAGCAAGAAAGAAGAGTTAATTAAAGAACAATCAAGAAGCAGCAAACAAACTATACCCCTTTTCGTCCAATGTATTCTGCGATCTGACCACTGGCAATTGCACCAACCATAGCACCCACATTGGACAAAGAACCAAACACAGAGTACTAAAAACATGGAGCAAGAGATCAAAGTCAAACACAATTCAACAAGCGATGATAAAAACCAGACAAGTCTAGACAGAGATTGGTCTATTACCTCAGACACCGTTAAACCAAGATCCTTGGTGATTGCAGCTTGAGTTGGAGATGAATAACCACACTAGTCAAAAGGTTAAAACATAAACAAATCAGAAAATTAAGCAAAGTATAGTCCTCTAATTTGCTCCAAACACATGATAAATCATCTCGGTTCACCAAATTTGATCTTCAAATATCATATTTTCAATCTCCAGACTTGCATACAAATCAAACAAAACCCAACCAAAGATCATGAAAAAGTCACACCAAAAAAGAAAAAGGTTGGTGGGCTTACAGTGAATCCAAATTGAATAGGACCAAGAGCAACGATCAAAACACAAGCAAGAACAGAGATGGAGCTGTCTCGAATAACTTGAGAGGAACCCATCATACTAGATTGTCTCGAACCCATCCTGTACCAGCTACCTGTGTGTATGAACGGCCGCCGCAGATCATTCCTACCCTCTTCCGTATCATCCCTGAAACTCATCCTTTTTTTTTATTCTCTGTTCTACAACTCCCTAATCTATCAAAATCTGTCTCCAAAAAAAAAAAGCTTCAAGCTTTCGTCCGTCGCCCCTCTGAAGAGGTCGTCCAATGCAAGATTTCTAAACCAGAGAAATGCCAAAAATAAACAAAAAAAAAAAAAAGGCGTCTTTGGACTTTCTTTGTCGATTTGGAGGAAGATCTAGGAATTGATGGACGAGACTTGTTGGATAAGAACGGATTTAAGAAAAACCCAATATTGTTTTTGTAGAGTCTATAAAGCTGTAATGTAGTGTTTAATTGCTGGAGAAAGAAGACTGCTTCAGACATTTTTTTTTTTTTTTTTTT
>NC_025691.1:23941149-23943910 GCF_000633955.1 Camelina sativa
TTTTTTTTTTTTTTTTTACCAACTTGGGAGGAGATTATTTTCTAAAAATCTAAATTGGAGAAAATGTGTTGGCAAATAAATACTATAGATAAGAATAAGATTATGCAAATTAAGAAAATGTGTTGGCAAATAATAGATAAGATAACAACCCTCGTTCAAAACGAAATTATTTTTGTGGAAATATTCCTGTAATTTTTATATTACACGCCGGCTTAATAATTTAATACTAAGAATACGAAACTTTATTTATTCTCTTGGATAAAGGCGTCCACATCTTTACTTGCATCATTAACAAAACAAGTATACAAGACCTAGAAGAAAAAAAGTGATCTTTAGTGTTTCATGGTACATAACTGATGGCTGAGGGACTAATGATTACATACCATAATCTTATAAACACTCATAATTGGATGATGTCCGATGAGAAAAACATCTCAACGTTCCGCCCTTCAGATTTTTCCCAATCCAATCCTTTTTTCTTCCCTTACGTAATTAAGAAGTAAGAACTTGTTTGTGGTCACTTTGATGATTATCGGCTACCAGCATTTGTAGATC
This sequence comes from Camelina sativa, assembly GCF_000633955.1. Lineage (NCBI taxonomy): Eukaryota > Viridiplantae > Streptophyta > Magnoliopsida > Brassicales > Brassicaceae > Camelina > Camelina sativa. Next base: position 23,941,705 of record NC_025691.1, read on the forward strand.
AAAAACCTATATTCACATTAAAAAGAATCCATTATTGTGACATTTAAGGGGATTAATATCAGACTTTAATTTATAAATATGGTGGTTTGGCCATTTTGCTAATTATAGAGCATGATCATAATAAAGACATGTAAAACTAAACTATTCTTATCAAATTAAAAATCTACGAAGATATATTCGTCTAAGAAATATATATATATATATATATATATATATATATATTCATCTCATTTTGATTTATGAGGTGTCTATCGTTGTCATCTAAAAAAACGTGCTGAAAAATCACAAATTTACAATATTAGTGAGACTTGTATGCTATCATTGAATACTGAAGAAAAGTCAACAAAATATTCATAACTCTCGTATTCACTATAATAATATTCGTACCATTTGCAATAAATATAAATCACGGTTTACGTAAGATCAATTTACTATCTATATATAATTTGTAGTTTACCTCTCGACTTTATAAAAATGTATGTTTATAGATTTTGAAATATAATACCCTGTCTCTAAAAAACGGATTTTGTCAAACAATTTGATTAACATAAGAAAATTAAAGAAAACGCAAAACGAGAGCAACGTGAGCGTATCATATTCATAATCATATCATACCTAACACGTCTTTGTGGATCTGATATTACTTACTGTCTCCATCGATCCATCATTAATTTTACTTTCCGTTGACCACAACTTTAGGTTAAAACATAAGAGAGTTAAGAAACTTATTGATTATTTATTTTTCTTTCCTCCTCATTTCTCACATGTACATTACTCATAATTATATATGATTTACAAAACCCTTATTATATAAGCATAAACATTACTCAATCAGATATTCAGTTTACTGTATATGAAAAACATGATTACATCAACAACGAATAGTTCTTGTAAATAACTGTCCAGTTTACTGAGCCCAATTCAAAAGACCCAAGCAACCACGTCTGGGCTTACTTGAAGCCCATATAAAAAGGACGTCGGAGCGTGAGGTCCACTCTCATCAAAGTCGCGTTAGATAAGAATTTAACGTTCAAGCAAGCACGAGACGCGCAACCTTCCCCTTCACTCAGCCGTGATTAGTCTCCGATTAGGTTTTTGTCGATTCTCTCCAGTCTTCGCAGCGACCCAAAAAAACCCTAATTTTATCAATTCGATTTCTCAATTTCCTCCACATGGGTGAACACTCACCTTCTCAACCATCGTCACATACTCATCTCCAAGACCAACCACAATCACCCAATCCCGAAAACCCTAGTCCGATCCCACCGGAAACCAACGATGACGACTCCACTTTGTCCGCCGGATTCTCTGGCTCAATCGTCTCATCAACCACCATCGAAGCGCCACGGGTTACTGAGTTAGGCAATGTATCGTCTCCACCTTCCAAAATCCCACTCCGTCCTCGAAAAATCCGAAAGCTTTCACCCGACGACGACGCCTCCGGTAACATCGACGGATTCAAGCCGGAGCATAACCTTTCCCAGATGATGCCGCCGCTCGTGACGGCTACAAAACAACCCGTGAAGAGTAAATTATCACAGTCACGCGCTATAACCGTGCCGAGGATCCACGCGAGGTCTCTGACATGTGAAGGCGAGCTTGAAACAGCGCTTCACCATCTCCAAAGTGTTGATCCTCTGCTCGCGTCGTTGATTGATATCCACCCGCCACCAACGTTCGAGTCTTTTCATACTCCGTTCTTGGCTCTGATTAGAAGCATTCTCTATCAGCAGCTTGCAGCTAAGGCTGGGAACTCAATCTACACACGCTTCGTTGACATGTGCGGAGGTGAAAACGGCGTCGTCCCAGAGAATGTGTTGCCTTTGACACCTCAACGGCTTCGTCAAATCGGTGTTTCCGGGCGTAAAGCGAGTTACCTTCACGATCTTGCTAGGAAATATCAAAACGGGATCTTGTCGGATTCTGCAATAGTTAACATGGATGAGAAATCTTTGTTCACGATGCTAACGATGGTCAATGGGATTGGGTCATGGTCGGTTCATATGTTTATGATAAACTCTCTTCATAGACCCGATGTGTTGCCAGTTAATGATCTTGGTGTAAGGAAAGGTGTGCAGATGCTTAATGACTTGCCGTATTTGCCTCGTCCATCGCAAATGGAGCAGCTTTGCGAGAAATGGCGTCCGTATAGATCAGTAGCGTCATGGTACATGTGGCGGCTTGTTGAATCTAAAGGTAGACCTCC
>NC_025691.1:23944490-23961361 GCF_000633955.1 Camelina sativa
GGGCGTAAAGCGAGTTACCTTCACGATCTTGCTAGGAAATATCAAAACGGGATCTTGTCGGATTCTGCAATTGTTAACATGGATGAGAAATCTTTGTTCACGATGCTAACGATGGTGAATGGGATTGGGTCATGGTCGGTTCATATGTTTATGATAAACTCTCTTCATAGACCCGATGTGTTGCCAGTTAATGATCTTGGTGTAAGGAAAGGTGTGCAGATGCTTAATGACTTGCCGTATTTGCCTCGTCCATCGCAAATGGAGCAGCTTTGCGAGAAATGGCGTCCGTATAGATCAGTAGCGTCATGGTACATGTGGCGGCTTGTTGAATCTAAAGGTAGACCTCCAAATGCTGCCACTGTGACGGCCGGAGCTTCTCTTTCTTTTCCACAGTTGGAAGACATTCAAGAACAACATCAGCAACAACAGCCTCAGCTTATGGACCCTCTTAATAGTGTGTTCAGTATCGGGTATAGTCAGTTACTTTATCAAACTTAGTATCTCAGTGTTTTAATATGCAATACTTGTCATCTACTTTTTACTTTGCTTGAATTTTGGTGCCCTTATTGGTGAATATGTGCTTTTAGATAAAGAGAGCATTGGATTGATTGCGTTTTTACTGTACTTGCTGTGAGTTAGTACTAACGTGTGTGTTTGGTTATTGTCTCCTAAAGTTAATCTCAGTGCGTTAACGCTCAACTTTCACTGTCAAATATGTACTTATAGTTGAGATAGGTTTAAGTGGTTTTAGTTTGTAAAGAAATCACTTGTATGAGAGTACAAGCGGCCTAAGAAGATACGTAGTTTTGTGGAGCTTACAATGTTTGAGAATAGAGCATCTATGCAGGGAATTGGTTTAGGGTTGGTTTTCATGGCTGGATAGACCTATTTAATCTTCTGATTATAATTGATAGATTTCTCATGTCAAGTTCGTTGGCTTATCTTCGTCTTGTCCTCAGCCTTAGGCTATGCACCGTATAGTGATATATGCAGGTTTCAACTTAATCACATTTATGGCAGTGTATACCTACTAAAACAAGTTGAGATGGAAGAATGGTACTTTAGGAATTCTAATATTTGAGACATCACCTACTTCTGCTATTAATGTTTCACCTTTCCCGAAGCGAATGCAAGAGACACTAGCCAAATGAAATGCTTACAGTAGGTTTAACCATGGATGGATACTCATAGCATGATAAGTGAAGCTTTTCTCATCCAAGTCACTGTTTTCTGTAATGCTGAATACTTGGTTGCGAATCATGGACTAATTACAAGGATGTTTATACATCATGTTCGTCTAATTTCAGTATGTTTGTCTAACAGGGCATGGGGCCAAACGTAGCTGACTTGGGACCATAATTATTGTCTTTTATGGCGGGATAAGGATTCCGGTCCGGTGGTCTTTGGCTATTATCTGGTGAAGAAGTCTTTGTTCCGCTTCCGCAGCCAGGAAATAAGAATAAAAAAAGGCTATGGAACAGAAATCTTTATTAGCCAAGTGAAGAGTATGTACGATTTAGTTTAGCTAATGAACTTTTTCATCGATTTTCTTTTGTTGGAGACTTGAACCGTTCTCTAAGGAAACCTCTAGAGCCTCTCCTGATTCGTATTTAAAACAGAGCCACATCTCTATTTCTAAAACAGGGTCACGTCTCCTAATCAAAAATCCATGTTTTGATTTATTTCATCTATAACGCATGGTTTTTGCTGATGTGGAATAGTCACAAGAAAGTCATAAAACAGAGGTTATGTCCTTGTTGCGTTGAGTTGTCAAAACACAGTAACAATCTGTAACCACATGGAAGAAAAAGAAGAAGCCTTTCGATGATACATCAGTTTTGGGATCTTCTATTATGAGTTTAAAGACAACGCAGTTGATGAAAAACTTCTGTTGGTTTGTTGCCTCTTGTCACTGTAACTGAGACACAGATCCGTCTTTCTACACCACACAATTTAAGATCTGTTTTAGTAAGAAAGAAAGTGAAGCATGGGGAGGGTGAGAGACTTGAGAGCCAAACAAAAACTCACAAGGGTTTTGTAGAAAACAACAAAGCAAGTGTTCTGAAACAGCGAAGTAAGAGGAAGTACTGGTTTTGGCTACAAAACAAGTTGCAACACAAAACCCTCAAGTTTTGTTTTCCAGAAAGAGTAGAGAGCTATAGGGACAAATCACTGCTTTCCTTTTCATTCATTTCATTTTCCAGCTAACTTTTTCTTTTATATACAAAATAAATATTCGATCTAAATGGTTTTACATAAGAATATTCCATGAACTTTAATCACTTAAATAACAACATTATGCAACAACTCTCTTTTTACATGCATATAGTTAACCAGAGATCGGTTTGGATGAACCGGACAGGAAAATTGAATACTTTTAGTAAAACCATGCTGGTGGTGTGGGATTACGAATTTTAAATCCCAAAATGTCCCTACAACAAAACCATAGTTAGAAGCTAAACGTAGGTGTAAAAAAACATACAAAGAAAATTTTTAAAAAAAAAAAACGAAAAAAAAAAAGAGAAGAGAGAGAGAGAGATAGTGAAAAAAAGGAAAAGGTCACTACGGGGAAGCGTGGAGAGTGGCAGAAAGTATAGAGAGCGAGAGAGAGAGAGAGAGAGAGAGAGTAGAGAGAAAATTCAGACAATGTTGGGTTCTACAGTTCTTACTAGTTCAAACTGCTTTTGTTTTACTTTTTTGGTTTGATTCTCTGTCTGAATATAGACATTTCATATCCTCACAATCCTTTAATTTTTTTTTTTTTTTGGTAAAAGATTAAGCTTATTATTATTTTTTTGGGTTAAGTTTAGTCCATAATTTGTGTATTAGTATATGTATTAATATATATCCATTGTTGACGTCAAATTTCATTCATAATTTTATATTTGTTTTAACTTCACCTGGAAGTATCTCTTAGTAAAGGGATATCCAAAATTCCCCTGTAAATGTAATTAGTAATTTACTTAAGGCTGTGTTCTTGAATAATACACCGATTTAAGTCTACTCGTCCCAAAGCAACAAAGAGACAAAACAAGATCATTGTTAGCAGATCCTATTGTGATGAGTGACAATTAGGAGATAATATGATTTATATACAAATATAATTAGATTAGACTTAAATCCTGTGATTAGATAGAGATCGCATCATTGTTTGTGTCTACATGACATAGAGTTGTACCTTAAACTTTTTAATGACACGAGCCCGAAAGTAAACTACCAAAGTCATCGTACTTCGATGATAAAAACTAATATAATTATATAAATAGTGAAATAATTAATTAATTAATGAGATCTGATGATAAGACCTTCTGTATCGCAGGGTTCATAGAGGAATCCTTAGTATTTTGTTGAAAAAAAATAAATCAAAACAAAACAAAAAATGTAAGATCTCCCCCCTTGTATAGTATACTCGATCGTGGATTAAGAGACGCTACGTGTCAGCTCTCTGTTGGCCGAACAAAAAATACAAAAGGAAAACAAAAATTTGGACAGATAGTTTTTATTATTTTTCCTCTCTTTCTCTCTCTTTCTCTCGCGATTGAATCTCCGAAACGAGAAAACAATTTGGAATCAGAAGCTTCAAGGTTTGGAATCGAAGGACTTGGAATGGTTTGGATTCAGTTGGGAATGGAGAGAAGTTGCGAAAGAAAGAATCGAGTTTCAGTTGGAGATGGGTTAACCATTTTGTTCTTAGATTTCCGATTTGCTAAACTCATCTGAACAGGTTTCTCTCTGATTCTTCCTACTGGAATATTCAATTAGTCAATTTCATAGAACCATTCCTTTAGATTCCTGTGTATGGTTTCTCTTGCGTGTTTTGTTCATAGTGTCTCTGTTTTTTGTTTACATCTGTATCAATGGTTTCTCCTCAAAGAAGCGAATTTTATCAAATCGGTTGAATCCTTTCTTCTTCGTTGTTGCCTTGGATTTCGAAAATTTCTTGCTTTAAAGCTTCTGTTAGTTCTAGAATTGATGTTCTTTATATGACATTGTGGTGGAGATGATGAATGTTAAAGTAAAAGGTCTGAGCAGGTTATGAGTAACGGAGAGGGCCCTTGTCTATGCCTTGAGCTATGGTATTTGTGGCTCCGCAAACTCTCCAACAATGAACCAGATTCACAACGTGCTGTTTGTGAAATCTGATGGGTCGATTTTTAAAGGCGTGGGGTTACTTTCTACTATTGATTGCTGACCTAGAATTCTCCCTGTATAGTCTCCTTGTGCTTCTTTATCATCAGTTAGTTGCCCTTATTAGTCTTGCATTGATCAAAGATCTCTTTGACTGATCCACATGATATTATCTAATAGGTCTCTATCTTGCTTTGTTGATGTTTGAAGCTTTTTTTATTCTAGGCATAGTTTTTGGTTGATGTGTATGATTTCCTCATTCATGTACTTGTGAGACTATAGAAGAAGTATTGCAGTTATAGCATTTGCCAATTTTGTGGTAAAGCTGAAGAAAGTATTCCATCTCTTTTAGTGTTTGTTTGATTGAGTATTACTACTTTCTCTGTTCGTTGATACTTTAGTGTCTCTCTTACGGCTGGAATTGATTTGAAGAACTATTATTATGTGTGTATATCCGAAGAATGATGTGCTAAATTTTAATGATGCCTTGTTGCAATGTTTGATTGGTTTAGTGAGCAGAGTAGAGTAAGTAAAGAGATGGCTGGGCACAAGATCGCACATGCAACTTTGAAAGGTCCAAGTGTTGTGAAGGAGTTAGTAATCGGTCTCGCACTAGGGCTTGCGGCTGGTGGGCTATGGAAAATGCATCACTGGAATGAGCAGAGGAAAACAAGAGCCTTCTATGATTTGCTTGAGAAAAGCGAGATTGGTGTTGTTGTTGCAGAGGAGTAAAGTTAGTAATAGAGGGAGATTTGATGATGACGATTACCTCAAATTCTAGTGTTTGCTATTAAAAAGGTTGCAATGTAACATACATACCATGATTTGATAACATTATTTGTCAACGCCTATTTATTTACCAAAACAAGATCCCAAATATTTTTGATTTTGCTACTATCTAAAACAAATTAAACGTTGGTTGAGAATATTTGGAGCAAATCAGTATTAAAATTAATTCTTCTCTCTATTTATGAATTGCACTTCTATTGTAATATGTATTAATGTTTTTATTATGTTTTGTATGTTTGAAAATTAATTAAATGCAATATTTTCTATTTTTATAAAATCTAAAATGTTTACACATTTATACCACTTCTATTATATTTAAAATTTTCAAATTTCAAAAACAATATTTTCAAATATAAGAGACCCAAAATTAGAACCTACCATTGGAGAAAAAAATTTTAACTAAGAGATAATATGTTATTATATTCAAAACAAAACATAATTAATTCATAAAATAACCAAACCGTGTTTAACAACCCCAAATTAAGAGACCACCGATAATCTTCCTCTAAGATTGATAATCGTATTAAGCATTATTTGTTCATTTGACTTTAATTTTGTTTTCTAGGTCAAAAAGGTCGAATATGTACACTGTTCCAATCCAATGCGTAATTAGGTCTATAGTGTTGAATTTTTGATGTTACATAATGTTGAGACATGATGATCTAAATCGTATCAAATATAGATCTTCAAATTCTTGTTTGGGGTAAGCTTGTCAGAGAACAGATGATGTTTCCAAGATCATTAAAATTGGCAAACTTTGAGTGAAAATGTAAAGCAATGTTCATAATCTTGGAATATACTGTTCGTATGTTTTTTACTTTTAACACTGATTACTTCCATTCTATAGTAGAGGTCGTTCTCTGCAATAGATAATCCGGAGTTACGTTGTTGACATTTTAAAATTTAATTTTTTAAAAAGAAGATAAGTAACAATATATTACACTTTTAAATTTGAAAAATAGCTGCATTTATTTATAAACCATTTCTTATGGATTTGCTGAGAATATGATTCACAATTTAGCAGAGACCTCATATAAAGAAATAGTGGTAGAACCAGGAAATCAAAAGCTGCTTTTTAAGTAAATAATATACTTGTTAGACGGTACCAAACAAAAATTCGAAATTAGTAAATAATTAGTTTGGGTTTTATTATATATATATAATTCGATTCGATATCTAGTAAATCAAATCCAAATAAAATGGTTAGAAAGAGAGAGAATGAGGTCATAATGCTAAAGGGGACAAAACATGTTATGGTAGAGAAGTAATTATCGTGTGACAGGTTGTTGTCCATGGGAAATTCTGCAGAGGCTATGACGATTACTTTTTTGTTTTTATCAAAATTAATTAATTTGACATTTTTTTTTTTTGGTTTTGCACCCATTTTTATATGCTGTACAGTATTAGTATTTTTTTTTTAATCTTCTGAAAGTAATATGTGTCTAAATTATTCCACTCGAATGGATCATTTGTTAAATATTTACTAATAGTAAAATATATATTCTGACTCCTGACTAAACAAGTGTAAAAAGCAAGAGATCCATAATTATATCATTGACTATTATTACTACCTAATCAATGTTTAGAGTACTATATATTCTTAACTAAAAACTAATATAGTTCTACAAGTATATTGTGAATTTGTGACTAATTAATTACATATTTCATCAAATTACTCTCTTTCATAATATATGTATATATATATATATATATATATTAGGAGACTATTAAAAAGAAACAAATGCATGATGAGTAAAAAATTCAAAAAAAATATGGATGCACATTGATGATATATCAATTTTTTTTTGATGATATATCATTACTCTATATTCAGATAATAAGCTTCAAACAGAGAAACATCTCCGTGCTAGATGACATGGTCCACAAAAAAATATGGTTTTCTTGAGTATTATTAATCTTGAAGACTTGTAGGCTTGTTTGTAGAAAGTTGTATTAAACTTGAAAAAAAAATTAACAAAAAACATNGGTCCACACAAAAATATGGTTTTCTTGAGTATTATTAATCTTGAAGACTTGTAGGCTTGTAGCAAGTTGTATTAAACTTGAAAAAAAACAACATGTAATTTATACATTTAAAGGGAAAAGTAAAAAAAACAAACAAAAAAAAGGATAGATAGGTAAGATAACTACATAAATAATAAAGTGAATAGAAAAGAAGAAAAGACATGAGTAAGAAGAAATGGTGTTTGGACAAATTAGGGTTTAAGGGTTTGAAAATTAAGGAGAGAGAGAGAGGTAATAATGAAGAGAGGGGAGAAAGAATGGGGTCCATAATGTGGCAGGGCATGTGGCTGGGCTTCCAACTTGACCTTGTCGGTTGTTCTCTGCACTGCCCTTCTCTGCAACCCACACACTTATATATCTCTCATCTGATCAATAAAAAGCCTAATTTTTCTTTTCATTTAACCCCTCTCTCTCTTTTTTTTCGTATATTCAGCATTACATCATTAAGTAAGGAAATTTAGCTAGCTTATCATTCAAAATACATATTGGTTCTTGAAAGATTGATGTTTTACCATTTTTACTGTTTCACAAAAAAACTGATTTTCTACTTTGTTTCTCTAATTTTATTAACTAAACTTTAATAAATTGTAGAGTTCAAGATGCAATGATTGTAAATAATTACATTTACTAGTTTACTATTGGTTCACAGTTTGTAGTTTCTTAACACTGTATATGTGAAAATATTCTTTAGAAACAGAAAGTGTATGTATTACTTTGTGTGGGCTAAAATTTGTTAAACGGATAAGAGAGTGTATTATCAACAAAACAACAGCTTCAATAGAAATAATAGTTATATATAGTGACAAATGACAGTAGCAATACAGTGTATAGAGAGTAAAATAGAACAAAAAAGGGAAAAAGAAAAAAAAAGACTACGTAATAATCCGATAACCAAGGTACTACTACATACAGTAACATTATGATCCGTTGGCACAAATTACAACGTTTTCACTAATTAATTAGAGTTTATTTAATTCTTATTATCTGTTGACTATTAACATTGTTTATTACTCCATGCTTAAAGGAAATTAGCTGCTGGGACATACAGAGGCAGCAGTCTAATCCATTTCGGGTTTTTTTGTTTTTTTTTAATTTACATTTACAAATCATCCCAATTTTTTTTTTTGTTCCCTCCAATTTTCAAGTAGTAGTACATTTTTACACATACGATATGATAGTAACGCGTTAATGACGTACTGTACACAGTACACAGTCAAAAATGAGCTCATACAAAACCCGAGAGATAGAATGTCAATAATTGCATCAGTTTCATGCCAGCCGAGTGACACATATTACGAAATTTTGAGCTTCAAGTAACTATTCAACCATTATATCTTTCGAATAGAACAATCAAATTCCTTCCAGAAAAAAAAAATAGTTAACAAAAAAGCACTCTTTCAGGCCAAACAGACACACATTCACTACAAAATTGAACTCAATAGTCAAAGTAAATCTGTTTCCACAGATCTTAAGAAGAAAATTTCAATTATTCTTGCTGAAAATAGAGTAAATTAATTAGCCTAATACATTACAACACAAATAGTATTTTCCCCATTTTATTTAAATGTTTTCTTTTCTCCATTTTACCGAAGATTTATCATTTTGATAAAAGGGTCGACGGTAATACTAATGCTTTTTCTATAAAACTCAAAATAACATTCCGATATACACTAAAATTATAGGATAATTAAACCTTTTGCAAAATATACACAAAAATTAATAGAAGTAACTCAAAATTAACTAAATTTCTGTTCATTATTAGAAATTATAAAAACAGCATGTCAAAAAGAAAAGAAGAAGCTAAAAAATAGAGATAATTGCAGGTTAACTAATGGAAGACGTATATATATATATAAAAAAAGAGTACACTTAATATATAGTAGGGTATATGATATTAGTCTCATCTCTCACAAAGGGCTCAGCTCTTATCTCTTCTTTTCTCATGGCCTCACCACAAGCAACCAAATTGTCTCTTATAATCGGATCTCAAAGGTTGGCTTGTTGGGAGCACTGAGACATCAAACATGGTTTCTTCTTTCTTTCACCCTTAAAAAACCCCCCAAATTAGCCCTAAAATAAACCTCCCTTTTACAGTTTAATTCCTCAAACCTATCTCTCTCTCTCACACACCATTAAAACCCCTTCACAAGCAAAAAAAAAAAGCTTTGAGCTTTAAATGAGTTTAAGGTCCTCTCGATCTCTACTACGGTTCCTGCAAAAAAATAAAAAGAAACCCGGGTTATTTCCTCGTGTACTTCTTCTTCTTATCTCATCTCTGTAAGTCTCTGAATCTCACTGTCTTTAATTTTCCAATTTCTTTCCTTATTAGTAACTTCATTAATATGTTCTTTTTCAGGCATAAATTTAACAAACTTCACTGAGATCACTGGTAATAATAAAAAAAAACTTTTCTTTTTGATCTCTTTAATTTGAATCCTTGTGGGTTTTTTAATTTTTAATTTTAAAACTCCAAGAAAAAAAAATGGATATGAGAAGCCATGAAATGATAGAGAGAAGAAGAGATGACAATGGCAACAATGGTGGTGTTATTAGTAACATCATTACTACTAATGATGATAATTGCAATGGTAACAACAACAACAACAACACTCGTGTCTCTTGCAACTCTCAAACCCTAGATCACCACCAGTCCAAGTCTCCCTCTTCGTTTTCCATCTCCGCCGCTGTTAAATCATCCACCGTACGGTACCGTGAGTGTCTGAAGAACCATGCGGCTACCGTCGGCGGTAGTGTACACGACGGATGCGGCGAGTTCATGCCAAGCGGTGAAGAAGGAACTATCGAAGCTCTCAGATGTGCTGCTTGTGATTGTCACCGTAATTTCCACCGGAAGGAGATCGACGGTGTCGGAAGCTCAGATTTAATCCCTCACCACCGTCATCACCACCACCACCATAACCAGTACGGCGGAGGAGGAGGAGGAGGGAGAAGACCTCCGCCGCAGAATATGATGCTTAACCCACTCATGCTTCCTCCGCCGCCGAATTATCAGCCGATTCATCACCACAAGTATGGAATGAGTCCTCCCGGAGGTGGAGGAATGGTGACGCCGATGAGCGTAGCTTACGGAGGAGGAGGAGGAGCTGAGTCGTCGAGTGAGGATCTGAATCTGTATGGACAATCTAGCGGAGAGGGAGCAGGTGCGGCGGCGGGGCAGATGGCGTTTTCGATGTCGTCGTCGAAGAAACGGTTCAGGACAAAGTTCACGACGGAGCAGAAGGAGAGGATGATGGAGTTTGCGGAGAAGCTAGGGTGGAGGATGAACAAGCAAGACGAAGAAGAGCTTAAAAGATTCTGCGGTGAGATCGGAGTTAAGAGACAAGTCTTCAAAGTTTGGATGCATAACAACAAGAACAATGCCAAGACACCACCAACTCCTTCTACTCTCTAATCAATCACTCAGATCATGATTGGTTCATCTTAATTTGAGTGATTATGTAAGAGATTTACTTTAATATCTCTTTGTTGTTGTGTTTTTTTAATGTTTTTTCTAGGTTTTTGTAGTTTGTACGATCTTTGGATCAATCAATGGATCTTTTGTTTGCTTAGTTAATTAATGTTTTTTAATTTGGATTTTGCTTTTAGTCTCTTTTTGTGTGTGTGTTTTTTTCTTTCTTTTTCAAATTTTGTTTGGCTTTTACGAAGAACGACGTACTTGTAATCGGCTTCTGTTACTTACTAGTATTAGTTTATGCTTCTGTCTTTTTTTACATTTAAGCTTAACACAACCAAAATTGTGTTGTACTAATTAAACTTAGATAGCCAAATACAAACATTACAATTAACATTTTAAAACAAGTCTTAAATAAGCATTCCGACCTGAACGTCAAATGCAAACTTTCTAAATGTATAATGTTTCTACTTGTATATAATCATCATTTAATGCTAACAAAATGAAACAGATATACAACAAAGGTAATTAAGCTAAACCACAACTATATCAAGTAGATAAGCTTATCTATGCCAATATTAAAAAAATTGCTATATTGTAACAAAGCAAGATTTAAAAATGTATATTATAAATTAAATATATGATAAATTATACGCATACGCAAGCGTTATGATCAAAGACTCAAAGTTGAACTTTTTTGAATGTTTGATGTGAAATATGTCCAAAATTGTAACCATATGATTTGAGTCTACTGTAGATCTGTCACCTTCCAAATTTGTACCAAAAAGAAAAACATGTGAAAAGAAAATTGAAAAAAAAAAAAACAGAAAAAAGAGAGAAGATTCTCATTGTTATAAAATTCACAGATGAGGCCAAAATCATAGAACTCACGACCTATGTATCTTCTTCTTTTCTTTTTTCTGTGTCGTCACGACCTATGTATCTAAGATGTAATAATTGGTTATAAATGATATTTTTTCGAGTTTCTTTTGCGACAATTTTGTGTGGGAAACTGTTGATAAATATTAATTTCATGAAATCTAATTCTCATCGAATTTATGTTTCTTCCTTTGAGAAAAAGATAGTGGGCCAAAAGAGTTTATACTTAAAAGCTTCACCCCATATGTTTGTAATGTACAATAACCAAAAAGTATAAGATCCTTCTTCTTCCGTATGACACTCTAACGACATCGTTTCCTGTTTAGTCGGCCACCATGTGTGATTATATGTTGGGCTGGTTCAACGTTTTTAAGGCCTTACTATAATAATAATCATCAGCCCAGTAGGCCATTGGTATTGTTGGAGTGATTTATTTAAGCTCATGTATTTCTTGTTTGTGTCACCAAAAAACAAAAAAAAAACAAATTATATCTTAAGGTACTTTTTTCATTGATATTTCAATACTAAATTTTAGCGATTATAGAAGAAAATTATTTTCATTTATGATTTTAATTTAAGCTCATATTATTAGAAACCTCTATTTTACCTTTTTTTAATGAAAATTTATGGTTTTTATACTAGATATATATAGCAGCCACATATTCTTTTGGAGGATACAGCAAAGTAATTAGATAAACTAAATTAAACAGTCATCCTTTTATCAATAATCAGTCAAGTCGAAGAGGGGATATGCACTGTCTATATATTTTTTTTTTTTGGACATTTTAAGTTAATAGATTAATTCTGAAAAATTATACTAGTAATGAGATACAGTAGTATATTGATTGATTAAGCCAAATTCACAGCTACTTATTGGATTTCTTCTTTCGGCACGCTTTTTGTATAAATCACTCTTCCCCATTTCCTAAATTAGGCAAAACAATATTCTTGTCGGCTCTAAAAAGGTTTATTATATTCTCTAGTTGGATTATATCACCATTTGTAGTTACATAATAATAAGCCAAGTTTTGATTTCTTCAATTAAAATAGAACACAAATTAAGACAATAATTTCTTCAATTAAAATAGAACACAAATTAAGACAATACTATGATCTGTTCTGAACAGAAAATGAGAGAGAGAGAGAGAGAAATACGAAAGGGAATGATCAATACAAACATAACTAATCAGAAGACAAAAGAATCACATATCCATCTGAATCTTTAGAAGGTCTTCTTCACAAGTTGATGCATAAACTTCGACCTTCACACGCTGGTGTGATAAACTTAGATCTTCAAATTCTTCATCATCCTGTACAAGAATTAATACAGCATAAATAAAGGCATAATTAATTAATTAATAATTCAAGCATGTTGATTAGATTCCAATCACATAGAGATATTTAATTAACAACTTGAAGATATCGTTAAGTTTAGCTATTATAACAACTTGTTATATAAATAACACTATGTCAACCACCGACCATGGACAGAAGTAGAATTAAGCAATTTATCCATTTATGTACATATGTATCTTATCAGGATATGATGTTGTGTGCTTCAAAAATAATTAAGACAATGTGCATGTGATAATGATGTAAAAGAAAGGATTAGATTTCATGTGAACATTTCCCTCTAGTGTGTTAAATGGTTTGTTTCATGCTTGGTTAATTTAAATAGAAAATTAATTTACATTTATATTTAATGAAAAACATCGTATATAAGTTGCCTTAAGAAATTCAAAGTTATTTTATAAAATATAAGCACAAAAGGTACGTTTTCCATTTATTATGATTACCTAAAAAATGTTAAAAAAGTGAAGTAAAAAAACCAGATGTAAACACAACAGAAAAGAAAACACAAAAGACGTTTAGAAAAAAAAAAAAAACACAAAGAACAATAGGATCCATAATCAAAAGTTCATAATTAAAATATATTTTGCACGAACTAGTCATATATACATAGAGCACATTCAAACCAAATATATAGAAGAAGTTTTCGAGAGAAATTCTCAAAATCAAAATTGTGAGAATCTCATATTAATATTTCGTTATATACCTCGAGTTTAAGTCGTTGGTGACTCTGGATTTAGAGTCGAAGGTCTTGTTCTTGTATTTGGGCAAAGGGACACGACCAGTCTCGATGTTGATGAGATCCTCAACGAGAATGTCATAGTGACGCTTAACTTCCTCTACAGATTTCCCTTCGACAGCTTTTGCAACATTGTGCCAACGGTCCGGTGTGTCCTTGTCGTAAATTGCCAAGGCCCTCTCGAACATCTTGTTTTGATCGAACGTCCATGATGAAGAGATTGAACTTTTAGAGTTTGACGCCATTTCTTTTTACAACTTGAGATGGAAAGGAAAAAAATATAAAAGAGAGAGTGAGTGATGAGAGTTGATGTAAAATGAATAGCAAGGAAGGGTTCCTTATAAGGAGGAGAAAAAGAGAGTTCCTAGATTCTGCAAGTTGGGAGATATATTTTTTTAAATTATATTTTATATTCGTTTATCATTAATTAAGCAAGTATAAAAAACGTTTTGTGCATAATAACAGCCATTTACATGATTTACAAAAAGCCAGTCGTAACGCCAAAACAATAATTTCTCATATGTATTTTTCTGAAAGTTAAGTATATCTTGTTGACCAAAAAAAAAAGAAAGTACATCTTATTAAAAGTTCCCACATAGAAAGTGTGATAACATGAAACCGTAGTTTTCAGAAAAATACACATGAAAAATTATTATTTTGGCGTTACGACTAATTTTCAGAAAAATACACATGAAAATTTATTATTTTGGCGTTACGACTGACTTTTTGTAAATCATGTAAATGGCTGTTATTATGCACAAAACAGCTAATTGAGTTAGGAATACCATTGCCAATTGAGTTAGTATTAAAAAATATAAATTTTAAATATCTGTTTTCACATTTCTGAATTTGTTTTTCATATTTTTTGTTTTTTTTTGTTCATGAATGGCATTTTAGATATATTAGTGCACAACACTTACAGATTAGTAATACTTAGGAGCTATTATAGGACAATGCAAGTCTAAGCAAAAAGTTGGAATCGATTGATCATATCGAGAACAGGCCGGTTTACAACGTAGGGTTAAAGTTAATTGGTAAGTTGAAGAACTTGGCCTAATGTATTTATATGACAGAAGATTACAACAATAATGCCACTAGCTACTTGGTTTGCACGTACGTATAGTTCACAGTTTCGATATTTTAATGGAAGCCACTTTGTTTGGTATAGTTAAATATTATCGGAATGAAAAGTGCATATATGAAAAGGTTTTGATATTGAATCATAAGAAAATGGTAAGGTATGCCAAGGATTGTATTCTGTAAAAGTTTAATTGTATGTCCAAAAAATAATCATAACTAATAAGGATAAACCATTATTTGGTTTGTGGCTAATTTTGTGGGAGAAAAAGTGAACTAGTTAGTATAAATTGCTTACATTTAGCCTTAGAGATATCAAAATACATATTTTAAAATCCAAAGCATATAAAAAAGATGTTTGAATGATAGTCCAAGTTATATTCCCAGCATTAAGTGATAATGAAACGAATGCAAAAAAATGCTTGAGACTGGAACAAAAACTGGATTCGATATGTCATCTTCATTATCTCCTTAACCAAAGTTGGTGGATATTTGTGAAAGAAAATCATTTTCGTTTATCATTTCAAAATGATAGATAAAACATATTCTCCGGGACCTTGAATCTAATGACTTTTATGTGTGATGTAATGGAAGAGACCCATTTGTAATGACAAGCATTTTTATAAGAACCACCAAAAATTTGATGCAAAGAGAGAATAAGGACATAACTGAGGTTAGAAAAATTACAAAGAATAAGAACATAAGGGATATTATCGTTTCCTTTTGTGATAAAATTCATATATCCAAATCTAATCTATTTTCTGTTGTAAATACTTTATGTCTAACGAAAACAACGAAAAAACTTGTGTAATTTCATTGGTATAGTTCATTTAGTTGATTAGAGTTGAAGGTCTTTAGAAAATTGAAAGGATAGTATTGGTTATTTGTAGATTCGAGTCACCGTAAAGAACAATTATACGTGTATACATAATCGTTATAAAATGTTATGAAAACGAAATGCAAAAGTTCTTGATATATCAGAATTACACTTGGGTTAGGAGATACATTAGGCGTCTAAATAGAACGCATAAGATGAAATGATGATTAATTGGATAAACATAATAGAGAAATAATGTTGTTTTACTCGTTCTTATTTACAAAGGAAAATAAAACATAAATTCGATTCGACTATGAGTTTGTTGTACACACACTCCTACGAAAGCTCCTATCTCTATGTTCAATGACTTAAACTGCTGCTTCAAGAAGACTATTTTTGTTTTGTTTTTTTTAAACAACTTATTTCACATTTCAAGTTTTCCCTGTGCTCTTTGCTTCTTCATAAAGCTCTCTGTTGAGGTGCAAAAGCATCAATTGAACACAGAGATTCTAAAGATAACTTCACTGGAGAAACCGATCACTTTTCTTTACCTACCTGAAAAGTTATCTTTTCTTCTTTAGAGACACAAAAACTACTCATACACATACATACAAATAAAGAGAGAGAGATGAATGATTCAAATACTTACTCTTTACCATTTACCCGATCAATATTTGCCTTTTTGACATCTCTCTACAATCATCATGCCTCCTTTCCGTTTTCACATTCCATTCTTCTCCTCCAACTCTCCTTCTCGTCTCTCTTCAGGGGCTTCTTCTCCATCACCACCACCTACTCCTCCTCCTTCTTCACGCCCTCCTTTTCGTCCTGCAGGCATTGCTCCGCCGTCAAAGTCGTCAGAAACAAAGCTCAAGGCGTCACCGTCACTTTCTAGGGTTAGAAGCAACGTTGCAGCCATAGCAGCGTCTTTATCTGCGGCTCAGTATCCTTCTCGTGGTGCAGCCACACCAACCCGTCTTGCGAAACAGACTAACCAACAACCTGGTTCGCCGTCAAAGAAACTAGAATCTCAGAAGAAGGATGAGGAAAAGGTAACGATGAAAGAGAAGCCATCGAGAGAGACTGGAAAAGTAGCTAGCGAGAGTATAAATCCGGTGACAGTGAAACCTCCTATTGCTCGTCCAGAAGAGCATTTAGAACGAAAAGAAACAGATTCATCTGAGGAACAGAGGAAGAAGACAGAAGCAGGGAAACAAGTGATGCAAGAAAAGAAGAAAGATCTTCCTGAGGGCAGTGGAGAGAAGCCAACAGCAGATCAGGGACAACAGAAGAGAAAAGAACTCGAGAAACTTGCGTTGCAAGAAAGTAAGAAAGATCTTCCTGATGAGGGCAGTGGAGAGAAGTCAGAAGCAGATAAAGGACAACAGAAGAGAAAAGAAAAGGCGAAACTTGCGTTAGAAGAAACGAAGAAAACTCTTCAAGCTGCAGGTAGAGAAGATGTAACGCAAAGCAAAACCACACGACATATTGCAGCAGCATCAGAACCCACGAGAGGACCTAGCGATCTAACTGAGAGAGATACAAAAACGCAAAACAAAACAGAGTTTCACACCGATGACAACCATCAGAAAACCAAAGGCGCATCAACGAGTAATCTTGGGAATCCGAGAGTTCCAAATGGACAGGGATCATCT
>NC_025691.1:23963100-23963688 GCF_000633955.1 Camelina sativa
GAGGGCAGTGGAGAGAAGTCAGAAGCAGATAAAGGACAACAGAAGAGAAAAGAAAAGGCGAAACTTGCGTTAGAAGAAACGAAGAAAACTCTTCAAGCTGCAGGTAGAGAAGATGTAACGCAAAGCAAAACCACACGACATATTGCAGCAGCATCAGAACCCACGAGAGGACCTAGCGATCTAACTGAGAGAGATACAAAAACGCAAAACAAAACAGAGTTTCACACCGATGACAACCATCAGAAAACCAAAGGCGCATCAACGAGTAATCTTGGGAATCCGAGAGTTCCAAATGGACAGGGATCATCTTCAATGAGCAGAAAGATCAAAGAAGATATCAAAGATGGAATCAGTAAGCTTACTTGGGGAAAAAGCAACGGCGATGAGAAATCCGTTAACGTCTATACTCTCACTGGCGAAAACAGAGGAGCCACAATGGGAATAGGTTCTGAGAAAGACAAGAAAGACGGTGAGGTTCATATCCGCCGTGGCTACAGAAGTAACCCAGACGAGAGCCCTAACACTACAGCCACGGAAACCGAAGGAGGAAGGAAACCCTTCAAAGGCAAAAACCCTAAAGACTACGAA
>NC_025691.1:23964713-23967134 GCF_000633955.1 Camelina sativa
AAAAAAAAAAAAAAAAAAAAAAAAATTGGAGTATGAATACGACGAATGTTGTTGTTTGTTTAGTGATCAATCGCATCGTTTAATGTTTTAATATTTGTATCGGTTTCCTCTGAATACAATGTAATTAACTCATTACCGGAAAAGTATTTTGTGATCAACAACTGCTTTGACGGCTATCTCAGACTCACTTCTCCTCCTAGAGATAAAGTCACCATCTATGGCAATGGTGACATTAAAGGTAACTAGCTCTAATGAGGCGAAGAGCTAATCAAAACCTGTAATTGAAAGATTAGAGAGAATTTTCTGAACAAAGAAGAAGACATTTGCTGCAGACACCATGAGAACCATCGATGTCCTGAGAAACAGTTTAATAAGACTCTACATCAATCCTCCAAAGAACATTTTTTCACAGAACCATATTGTCGCATTGTGGGAGAGCAGGATTGGTACAACTTTGGACAAGACTTACGTTTCAGAGGAACAACTTCTCAAGAAAATCCCAGGTGAGAGAGCTAATTTAGCACTCTTACATTACTTGTCTGGACAATCAAGATCATGTGTTGTTGGCTAGTACTTGAGAATGTTGCAGAGACTCCACATCCACTTGATATACTATTGGCTTTGAATTATGCCATCTTTGCGAAGGGAGATCAAACCTATTTTTACAATAAAGCCTTCCTATGGAGCGGAAGATTCTCAGCTTTATCCTGATATCAAGTACACGAGCGTCGATGAGTAGATCTCACCCAGTTTTGGCCTCTGCACCTTGTAGCAAGCATTTACTGTAATCGAGAGATTGAACATAGCTCTGTAATCCCAAATCAAATACGAGATATACACTATCAAAAAGACTATGGTTGTTTATTGCATCATTATTGATAGGAGATAACCAACTCTAAAGAAAAACAATAACACGCATAATCGTGCATTTTCATTATTCGGTGAAGAATACAGGTTCTAAGCAACAATAACTTGAGAAGCATGGATCCACATCAACCGTTCACCTTAGATTCCCAACCCGCAACCACAAACTCTTTATTAGCCTTGGTTTTCTCGAATGACTCTCTAGCAAACAAAGCCTTGGCGTAATTACGAACATAAGTCAAGCTCTCAGGGACAGACCAGTTCTTGTAATGACCAAGAACAATCTCAAGATGGTAAAGCTTAGGTGCTAAACTCAGATCCAACGCAGTAACTTTCTCTCCAGTTACAAAAGGACCCGAATGTGTCTTCAAATGATTTTCCAAGGCTTCTAACTCATCAACCAAGGCCTTGTCGGATCCATCATTGGCATCTTTGCTCAACAAGAAAGTCACAAAAGCACCAAAGAGTTTGGATCCCACAGAGGCAAATTCAGGAGGAGTCTTGAGAGAAGGCTCTGGATATTTCTCCTCAAGAATCCCAACGATAACGTCTGAATCAGCTACCCATTTGCCGTCAAGCTTCATAACCGGAACTTTACCTTCTGGGCTAATGTCTAAGAACCTATAACACACACACACACACAAAAGTCTTAAGATTTATCAAAAGCCCACAAATTTCCAGAGGATACAGAATCTTATAAGTGACCCCATAAAAAATCATAACTTTGATCCAATCTATACTGATTTCGAAAATTGCAGAGAACATACCACTGGGGTTTGTCGGAGACGTTAATCAGATGGATCTTGTAGGGAACCTTCTTCTCCTCAAGGGTCAGTAGAACACGTTGGCTAAACGGACCTGAAGAAACAAATTAAAAAATCGAGACTTCATCGAATAAGTCACAAAGATCAAAGCTTTGTGAAATCCAAAAACCCTAATTTGTGAAATCAAAGTTTGACCATCGATCAACGGATAGAGAGAGAGAACTGAGAACATACAGTCTCCGAGAACATCAGGAGCACCGACGGCAACCTTCACGCAGATATCGAGAGCCATCGAATCGAATCTTTTTTATTTTCCAGAAAACTATTCGCAAACGAGTCGGAGAAATATAATCAAAATAAAGAAAGTATCTTTCAAAATTTATGGAAAACTAATCTTTTGGTTTTGATATATTTATGTGTATAAAACTATAAATGTTCATGGGAATTTTGTGACGTCACTGATGAAGTTGCTGTGACGTTCAGTGTTGTTTCCAATATTTTTCGAACCTCTTCTCCAATTGGTTCTGCACTTTTATTTTTATTTTTCATATAAATGATGTTGGAATGTATTAGTCAGTGAATTTGATCCAATATTGTGTCCAGATTCCATATGTAAAATTGGTTTACTACAAACCCACTCTGATTTGTTTCTCTTTTTGGTTTTAAAGCTTTAGTTTTGCTTAATCCGGTTCTGTACATTACCACTAGATAATTTTCGACCAAATTAATCATAATGAGATTTATAATGACCTCACTAACTGAATCATTTTTTGTTCTTTAAACCCTTCTTTGA
>NC_025691.1:23967798-24003761 GCF_000633955.1 Camelina sativa
GGGGGTGGGGGCTAAGGGCTGGTGTTAGTTGAATGGTTATAAAACGGTATGGTTTATGGTATTATTTTGGTTCATCAAGGGAATTACAGTAGTTACTAATACGATTTTAATTAGAGTTTTTGATGTGGAGACACTAACAAGAAATAAATCTTAGAATTGAAGTAAGGTTCGGTAAGGCTATTATCGTAAATCAATCAACCACTGGTCTGGTCCATAAATTGGCTGCCAAAGCCATTTCCTTCACTCACATTTCCACCAAATCATTCTATTACCACTCAAAACGCACGCACTCCTATCATCATCACCTTTTGAAATTAAAACATGGCGACGGAGAAAAGCAAGATTCTGGTGATCGGAGGAACTGGTTACATCGGGAAATTCATAGTAGAAGCGAGTGCCAAAGCCGGCCACACCACATTCGCTCTAGTTAGAGAAGCAACTCTCTCCGATCCCGTCAAGGGCAAAACCGTTCAGAGTTTCAAAGATATCGGTGTCACAATACTACAGGTTATTCTTCAAATCTAATTTTCTTTTATTATTACTACGTTTTATAACCATAACTTAATTATAATTTGACTTGGTGGTCAGGGAGATTTGAATAATCATGAGAGTTTAGTGAAGGCCATTAAACAAGCCGATGTGGTGATATCAACCGTTGGGAGCATGCAAATCTTGGATCAAACCAAGATCATTTCCGCCATTAAAGAAGCCGGTAACGTCAAGGTTTGTTGTTTATATATACAATAAATATAATTTCTAATTAGTCTATTGGTTTGTGTTTGTGTTTGTGTTAGTGTTGTCGCTCTATCACCACCTGAATTTAAACCCTCAGAAAAGAGTAGTTATTGAGAAATTCATTTGTACATATATATATAGTCTCATATTGGATTTGTGTTATGTGCAGAGATTCTTGCCGTCTGAGTTTGGGGTGGATGTGGACAGGACCAGCGCGGTTGAGCCCGCAAAATCAGCTTTTGCAGGGAAAATACAGATCAGGAGAGCCGTTGAAGCTGAAGGAATACCATACACTTATGCTGTGGCCGGTTGCTTTGCCGGTTACTTCCTACCTACATTGGTTCAGTTCGAGCCTGGTCTCACTTCTCCTCCTAGAGACAAAGTCACCATTTTAGGCGACGGAAATGCCAAAGGTCTTTTTTTTCAGAATCTAAATTTTAATGCGCTTTATATATATAGTAAACTGTATACATGCATCTAGCTAATATTGTCTCGACTACTTGGCAGCTGTGATCAACAAGGAGGAAGATATCGCTGCTTACACGATCAAGGCAGTGGATGATCAGAAGACTCTGAACAAAATCCTTTACGTTAAGCCTCCTAACAATATCTTATCGATGAACGAAATGGTCACGTTGTGGGAGAAAAAGATTGGCAAGTCTCTTGAGAAGACTCACATCCCAGATGAGCAAATCCTTAAAAGCATCCAAGGTTTCGAAACCAAGAGATGTTTTTAGATTCTTTAATATATCACTGCCTTTTTTCATTAGCTGAACCAAAACTTTTTTTTTTTTTTTTTGGCAGAGTCTCCGGTTCCCTTCAATATTATGTTGTCGATAAACCACGCAGTGTTCGTGAAAGGAGACCAGACCAATTTCACCATAGAGCCTTCGTTTGGTGTGGAAGCCTCTGAGCTTTACCCTGATGTCAAGTACACAAGTATTGATGAGTATCTCAGTTATTTTGTTTGAGGAAGTTCATAAAAGATTAAACACTTATAATTACCACCACGATGCTAGTTTCATGTTTGTATCAATAAAAATGATTCTTGTGATGATGTGTGTGACTCGTCACACAGTGCTTTACCTCTATGTGTGTGTGTGACTCTTCACATAGTGACTCGTCACAAAGGATACATACTTGTTTATTGTGTAATTCATACCTATTATCAACACGTGTAAACCACTAAGAATATATTCTCTACTTCAAATCAGTTTTTTATATCCAAAATCAAATATTTTTACTAAAAAGTTCAATGGCGTGAGCTATAAATATTATCAAAGGTGGTTGCGATAAACAATAAATAAAGAAATAAATATCTTAGGGTATCATCGGAAATTAATGAACCTAGTCCATAAATTGCTCTCACATCTCAAATCAATCTAGCACTCAATCAGTACACACAGTCATTATCGTAAAGGTCTCACAAACACTAAAACATGGCGTCAAAGATTCTGGTGATCGGAGGGACTGGTCACATCGGACAACTCATTGTAGAAGCAAGCGTGAAAGCCCGGCACTCCACGTTGGCTCTTGTTAGAGAAGCAACTCTCTCCGATCCCGTCAAGGGCAAAATCGTCCAGAAATTTAAAGATCTCGGCGTCAAAATACTTCACGTACGTACGCTTTAATCCTTTAATATCTTTCATAAAGATTCCAATAACCATAATCCATAATTTAGTTATTATGTATACCAAACTTGGGATCAGGGGGAGTTGAACGATCACGAGAGCTTAGTGAAGGCCGTTAAACAGGCCGATGTGGTTATATCAACCGTTGGGAGCATGCAAATCTTGGATCAAACCAAGATTGTTTCAGCCATTAAAGAAGCCGGTAACGTCAAGGTCAGATCTTGATTCAACCAACCCGTTACATATATTACTGTAGAATTGGTAGTCGAACTAACTTGATTATATTGAATGTCTCCAACTTGGGTATTTATACAAAATACAAAGAGGTTTTAAGATAAACACAAACAACTAAAACCTAGGCTTATAAGCTTTATCACAATAAATTCTAAGCCTTATCATAATATAGGGAGAGATATCCTCAATACTTCCCCTCATGTTGGAGTGTGTAAGTCATGAACACCTAACTTGGACAAGATATAGTGAAACTGATCCTGTCTCAAAGTCTTAGTGAAAATATCCGCAAGTTGCTCATCAATCTGCACATGTTGCAAAGTAATAACACCGTCACGATAAAAGTCCTGCACAACATGACAATCATTTTCAATGTGCTTAGTACGCTCATGGAAAACAGGATTAGTAGCAATGTGAATCACAACTTTACTATCGCAAAATAGACGAGCAGGTGTAGACAGTTCGACACCCAATACTTTTAACAATTTGCACAACCATTTTATTTCCTTTAAAGCAACAACCATAGACCTGTACTCGGCCTCAGCAGACGAATGGGACACAGTGTCCTGTTTCTTAGTCTTCCAAGAGATAGGAGAAGTACCCAAGAACACCACATAAGCACTGAGAGATCGGCGTGTTAACGGAAAAGAAGACCAATCTGAATCACAATAAACAGTCAGTGTCAGATCTTTATCAGGCTTGAGAAGAATACCCTGGGCATGAACACCTTTGAGGAACCGAACAACACGCAAAGCAGCTTCCGAGTGAGCTGTGCGTGGAGTTTTCATGAACTGAGCCAAGACATGCACCGAGTAACACAACTTAGGACGCGTATGAAGAAGGTACAATAAACGACCAACAAGACGACGGTATGGCTTAGGATCAAGAAGAAGAGGACCATCATCCTTAGCAAGACCATGATTATGTTCAAGCGGTGTAAAAGCAAAACGAGAACCATCCAAAGCATTGTCAGCAACGATATCCAGTGCATATTTTCGTTGAGAAAGAAAAATGCCCTCCAGAGATCGACTAACTTCAATGCCTAAAAAATATTTGAGTTTACCCAAATCTTTCATGGAGAAGCAACGACTCAAATAGTCCATAAACTGCCGAAGCATGCGGCTATGATTTCCACAAATCACAAGATCATCAACATACACTAGGACATGAAATTCAGTACCATCACGAGAATAGGAAAACAAAGAGTAATCATCATACGATTGAACGAAACCGAAACGAAGCAAAGAATCGGAAAGCTTTTTAAACCAACAACGCAGAGCCTACTTTAAACCATAAAGAGACTTCCGAAGACGACAGACTTTACCAGGATGAATGTGACGAAAACCTGGAGGAAGCTTCATATAAACTTCTTCATCAAGGTCACCATGAAGGAAGGCGTTATTAACATCCATCTGATGCACCTCCCATTGATTAGCAGCTACCAAACGCAAAAGAGTCCAAACTGTGGTCATACGAACAACCGGAGCAAATGTTTCATGATAATCTTCACCTTCAACTTGATTATTACTAAGAGCCACCAAGCGAGCCTTATAACGTTCTATCGAGCCATCCGCATTATACTTAATTTTGTAAACCCATTGACAACCAATAGCAACCTTGGTGGGAGGCAAATCAACAACATCCCAAGTTCGATGAATTTCAAGAGCATCCACCTCCTTCGTCATAGCATTAGTCCAAATTTTGAACCGAGCAGTGAACCGAAGGGAGGAAGACTGAGAGGAAGCAGTGACAAGAGCGTGAGCGTGAACGAGTGTACTAACAACATTGTAGAGAACATATTCCTGCAAACGAACTGACAGAGTGGGTTGTCGTGAGCTTTTACGATGCAACGGTGGCGAAGGGAGCAACGAGGAAGCAACTAAATCCGGAGCTGGAACAGGAGTGGGAACAACAACAGGACCAGAATCAACACCACTTGTCGGATTAGTCACAGAAGCCAGAACAGAGGAGTCAACAGCAGGAGAAACGGAGGAGTTGTCACTCGAAGAACCAAGACACCCCCTGTCGAGGATAGATGAGGGTACATAATCACTCCCCCTTTCCACAATAGACTAAACAACAGAAGATGTAGGAGATCCAACCAGTCATGATCAAGAGGAACAGTCGGAGAAGTGACCGGAGTTGGAGCTTGTGCAGCAGAGAAAGGAAAAGAGTCCTCACAGAAGACAACATCACGAGAGACAACAAACTCATTACGCTCCATATCATAAACTTTCCATCCCTTTTTACTGAAGGGATAACCAAGGAAGAAGCACAGACGACTTCGTTCACCAAACTCATATTTGTCACGAGTTACACGATGAGTATAACAAGCACAACCAAAAACACGAAGCTGAGAGTAGTCCGGCTTACAATTATAAAGAATTTCATACGGAGTGCGTCCTTTATGAATGGAAGACGGAGTTCGATTGATCAAATACGCAGCTGTCAAAACTGCCTCACCCCAAAACTTGATTGGCAAAGTAGCCTGAAAAAGCAATGCTTTAGAGACATTAAGTATATTCATGTGTTTACGTTCGACCCTCCCATTTGTTGTGGAGTGCCAACGCAAGAAGTCTGATGTACAATTCTAGTCTCACGAAAATAAGAAGCCAAACACATGAACTCTGTACCGTTATCACTGCGGACAGTCTTGACCGCTTTGTCGATTTGCTTCTTAGCATACATAATGAAATTGGCAAGAACACGTCTCACTTCAGATTTCTCAAGTAACAAGTAAGTCCAAACTGCTCTAGAGTAGTCATCAACAATTGTAAGAAAATAAATTGCACTACAAGAAGAGGGAACATGATATGGACCCCAAACATCACAATGAATTAAAGAGAAACACTTTTGAGTTTTATTAATACTTTCTGGAAAAACTTCTCGAGTTTGTTTGGCACGAAAACAAACATCACACGAGTCAAAACCAACAGCGGAAGAAGATTGAGAAAACAAATGGAGAGAAGAAAGCACTGAAAAACTTGGATGTCCTAAGCGACGATGCCACAAAGCTTTATCAAGAGAAACATTTGCTGAATGTATCTTCGTTGGGACCACATCCGTAAGATAGTACACACCGTCACGCTCTTCACCGCTTCCAATCAGAGTCCTCGAAAAACGGTCCTGAAGAAAACAAATTGTATCAGTGAATGTAGCGAGACACTTGGTTTGTTTTAAAATCTGAGAGACAGAGATCAAGGTGCAGTTTAAGGAAGGAACAAAGAGGACATTCGTCAACGAGACTTTTCCGTAAGAAACAAAACACCCACACTTGTAGCAAACGTGTTGCTACCATTGGCAAAACTAACACGACGGAACAGACACAACATTGGTTAGAAAAGAGAGTCTCCCAGTCATATGGTGAGATGCTCTTATGTCCAAAATAATATCACCAAGTTCAAGCTTACCAGACAATTTGTCGGAACTACCGCTGCCTGATTTTTCTTGAATCATCTGAGTTAAAACCTTCAACTGATCAGATGTAAAAGGAGGAAAAACATAAGAGTTGGAACTAGTCGCATGAGCAGTCACAGATTGCCCACGTCCTCTTCCTCCTCCATTAACCATGGAACCACGACCTCCTCTACCTCGACCAGAAGAACCACGACCACCACTATTACCTTGTGAATTACGATCCATCCACCAATCTGGAAATCCAACAAGTTGCCAACAATCCTTCTGTTCATGTCCGGTGCGGCCACAATGAGTGCAAGAACGTGGCTTCCCAAGAATAGAAACATGTTGATCAAACTGTAGTGAAGAAGAGTCACCACGAGACGACTGCTCATGATTGTCACCGCGAGCCAAAAACCCGACAGCCTCGTGATTTTGTTGTTGAACAAGAGCAGAGGACATTCTCTGTTCTTCACAAATCACTTTTGAGTAAGCCACAACAAGACTAGGGAGAGGATCCATGCCAATGAGTGTGGTGCAGAGACCACCAAACCTTGAATCATCCAAACCCATCACAAACTGATGAAGTTTTTCTTCATCCCTCTGTCACAATCGCGGATAATGTAACCCCACAAGGACAAACAGGACTCACGCGATAATTTTTCAGCTCGTCCCAAAGATTGCACAATCTTCCATAATACTCCATAACAGACTGACCTTCTTGCTTACACGAAGCAAGTTTGGCCTTGATTTGGTGAACATGCACCTTGTTACCAACAGAGAAACGATGTTGCAAATCTTCCCACAAATCTTGTGCGCCAGAAACAAAGGTCACAGTTGCTTTCAATATGGGTTTAATTGACGATCATATCCAACCAATGATCATTGAATTCACCGTTTTCTAGTTTTCAAGATCGGGGCTATCACTAGAAGGCCTGGGAATAGCACCGCTGATGAACCCAATCTTCCGTTTGGCTTGAAGAGCATTCAACATCTCTTCAGACCATTGAATGTAATTATCTTCGGTTAACAGAACCGAAGTAATCATAGCACCGAGATTGTCTGAACTTGACAACGTGTATGGAGTGACAACGGTCTTTGAGTCAGTTTGAGAAACAACGGCACCGGTGGAACCAAGCGGAACAGAAGATTCATCATCACCCATGATTTCTTGCGTGAAACAAAAACAAAGAGAATTTGAAAAAGAACCAAAGAATCGAAACAATCGAAGAACAAGAGAGTTTTTTTTTTTAGACTGATTTAGACTCTGATACCATATAGAATTGGTAGTCCAACTAACTTGATTATATTGAATGTCCCCAACTTGGGTATTTATACAAAATACAAAGAGTTTTTAAGATAAACACAAACAACTAAAACCTAGGCTTATAAGCCTTATCACAATAAACTCTAAGCCTTATCAAGTTATCATAATCTAGGGAGAGATATCCTCAATAATTATGATTAGAATCCGATCTGCATATATATAAGATCGAATTTGTACATCTTTTGGGATGGATATGTAAATATAAATAGAATTCAGTTAGTCTAGTGATTTGTGTGAGTGTTGTTGGTCCGTCACCACCAAATTCAATTAGTCTAGTGATTCAATATAGTCTCATATTGGATATGACGTAATTTGCAGAGATTCTTGCCGTCTGAGTTTGGGATGGACGTGGACAGGTCTAATGCGGTTGAGCCAGCGAAGTCGCCTTTTGCAAGGAAACTACAGACCAGGAGAGCCGTTGAAGCGGAAGGAATACCATACACTTACATTGTCACCAATTACCTTTCCGGTTACTACTTGCCCACATTGGTTCAGTTCGAGTTTAGTCTCACTTCTCCTCCTAGAGACAAAGTCAAAATATTTGGTGATGGAAATGCCAAAGGTTAGTTTCATATATATCCGAAATATTAATGTGCTTTTTTATACAGTTGAATGTAACACGGTCGAATATTTTCGCATGCAGCTGTGTTCAACAAGGAGGAAGATATTGCTGCTTATACGATCAAAACCGTGGATGATCCGAGGACTCTGAATAAAACCCTCTACATTAATCCACCTAACAACACTTTATCCATGAATGAATTAGTCACCTTGTGGGAGAAAAAGATCGGCAAGTCTCTTGAGAAGACTTACTTGTCAGAGGAACAAATCTTTAAAAGCATCCAAGGTTTAGAAAATCAAATCTTGAGGTTCTTTTAGATTCTTTAGTACTGGCTTTTTCATTAGCTGAATAAATAAGTTATATTTCTGTTTTGCAGAGTCTCCGGACCCCTTCAATGTTCTTATGTCTATAAACCACGCTGTGTTTGTGAAGGGAGATCAGACCAATTTCACTATAGAGCCTTCGTTCGGTTTTGAAGCTTCTGAGCTTTACCCTGATGTCAAGTACACAAGTGTTGATGAGTATCTCAGTTATTTTGTTTGAGGTACTTCATAACTTACCACCATGACGCTAGTTTTATGTTTGTATCAATAAAAATGATTCTTGTGATGTGTTGTCACAGTGCTTTACCACAATAATATTATTTCACAAATTCAAATATCTTTGTATGCATTTAATTGGTTTGATATGTACACCTATATAATAATGAATACCGTTTGTGCTAGAATTTATGTAATTTGTATTTTACGAACAAAACATGAGAGTCGAAAACTGTTCACCACATCACATGGGATGTTGAGTGAGGAGGTATTGTCGTAATCAACCCACTAAATACCGTCCATAAATAATTGCCCTGTCGACGCCAAGTCCTTCACTCAAATCCCACAGCATCATTATTCAAATAGTACACATTCGTTAGTCATTTCCACTTTGAAACATGACGACGGAGAAAAGCAAGATTCTGGTGATCGGAGGGACTGGTTACATGGGAGAATTCGTCGTTGAAGCTAGCGCTAAAGCCGGTAACCCAACGTTCGCTCTTGTCCGAGAAGCATCTCTCTCCGATCACGTTAAGGGCAAAACCGTCCAACGCTTCAAAGATCTCGGTGTCACAATACTACACGTATGCATGAACTATCATTTTCTGTATACAAATTCATGAAGTTCATAACCATAACCTTAGTTATGTATGTATGTAACTTGACTTGGTCAGGGAGATTTGAATGATCATGAAAGCTTGGTGAAGGCCATCAAACAGGTCGATGTGGTGATATCAGCCGTAGGGAGCAAGCAAATCTTGGATCAAACCAAGATCATTTCCGCAATCAAAGAAGCCGCGGTAACGTTAAGGTCAGAATTTGATTCATCAGCAAAGCTCGTTACAAATCAATAATTGCAGATAGTCTCATACTAGATATGTAGTCGTTGTTTTCCAGAGATTCTTGCCGGCTGAGTTTGGGGTAGACGTGGAGAGGACCAGTGCCGTCGAGTCGGCAAAGACCTTTTTTGCAAGGAAGGTACAGATTAGGAAAGCCATAGAAGCTGAAAGAATACCATACACTTACATTGTTAGCAATTGCTCTGCTGGTTTTTACTTGCGCACATTAGTCCAGTTCGAGTCTAGTCTCATTTCTCATACCAGAGACAAGGTTATCATCTTTGGCGAAGACAGTGTTCCTCCTAGAGACAAAGTCACCATTTTAGGGGATGGAATTGCCAAAGGTGGAGAATTATATAATGTAATAGAAAAGTAGAATTTAAAAAATTAAAGATTTTTATATAATTTAGATTGTTTTTGCAGTTGTGATCAACAAAGAGGAAGATACTGCTGCTTACAGAATCAGGACAGTGGATGATCCAAGGACTCTGAACAAAACCCTCTACATTAAACCTCCTAAGAACACTTTATCAATGAATGATATGGTAACCTTGTGGGAGAAAAAGATCGGCAAGTCCCTCGAGAAGATTCACATCTCAGAAGAACAAATTCTTAAAAGCATCCAAGGTTAGAAATTCTAATCCGAGCATGATGATCACAAGGGGAGGTTTATTTTATAGATTCTTTATCACCGGTTTTTTCATTGCTATATAAAAAGATATCTTCTTTTTTGCGTTATCTCCAGTTCCCATCGATGTTTTTAAGGCGATAAACCACTCCATATTTGTGAAGGGAGATCAGACCAGTTTCACTATAGAGCCTTCATACGGTGTGGAAGCCTCTGAGCTTTACCCTGATATCAAGTACATCACTGTCGATGAGTATCTCAGTGAATTAGTCTGAGATTATTATTAAAACACCATATTCAGCTCAATGATGACGCTAGTTTCATAATTGTAACAATAAATAACAATTCTCCTAATGGTGAATGATGTGTGTGTGCGCGAGCGAGCATGTATACGAGTGTGTTTGTATTACTACAATGTCAATTTCGGGTTGCTCTGAATCGGTGAAGATGGTGTTTACACCAGAAAAAAGTGGTCAGCTTTTGTGACCTATATAGATAAAGTAGCTAGAGAAGAGTGAGGAAGTCATTTTCTTTATCTTTAGTTCTTCGTACTTCGGTGTTCCTCCAGTTTGGCTTTCTGAACTTTTTAATTGATATATATATATATATATATATAAATTGTTTATAAGAAAAATAAAGATTATTTACGGTATTTCTTACCGACAGTGGCCCGCTTCAAAGATGGTGCTGCAAACGGACTAGAAAGTTTTGTAAAGTATGAGTTCAAATTGAAATAGTTAGAACTTAGAGCAATGCCATATTGTTGGGGTGTCTTTGATTTGTTTAGTAATATAATCAAAAAAAAAAAATTTTAAATCGTAATTTTTGGGAGACACAGCTTTCTGCGGCGATCATTTTGGATCCATAGAGACCCGATACGTGTCATTTTTGTATTGGTTAAGTTTTGTTTTTTGTTTTTAAATCTTTTCTTCGTTTTCTTCTCACTCTTTTTCGACAAAATCAAAACAACAAAATACAAAATCAAAACTTCGTTTTGATCGGTTTCCAGAAACAATAGCTCTTGCCTCGTCGTCTTCTTCTTCCTGCGACTGTATTCATCGAGATCGGTTGATGAATACAGTCGAGAAAGAGATCTCGCCTCGTCGTCTTCTTCTTCGATTCGATCCAAGTCTTCGATCACAACTTCCAAATTAGAAAAGGTATTCGCAATTGCTTATTCTTGATCTCATTGATTCCTTTTTTTTATGGTTCTTTAGCCGAATATGTTTCAATTTTAGGGTTTTGTTCTGTATCTATCTCTCTTGTTTCTTCCTTGTTCGTTTGTGTTTGGGATTCTCGATTGGGTTGTTTGATATTTCATAAATATTCTTGTTTCGTTTAAACTTGGTTACAATTCGGAGATGTGGTACAATAAAGATTGGTTTCTTATGATTGTTAAATTGTTTTCTGAGAGTAGAATTGGATTGTATCTTTCTGATTATTGTGTCAGGAGGCATTAGATGCTGCACAAAAGAGATGGACTACAAGCGATTTCGACGTTGGGAAGCCTCTTGGTAGAGGAAAGTTTGGCCATGTTTATAAAGCAAGAGAGAAGCAGGTTAGTGTGTGTCTCTTTTTACAATCAATGTTATTGTTTTTGAGTTATTCACAGAAAGATTTGTCGGAGATGTTGTTGATTTGATGTCTTTCTTCTTATATGCATATTTGAAACAGAGCAATCACATTGTGGCTTTAAAGGTTCTTTTTAAGACGCAGCTTCAACAGTCACAAGTTGAGCATCAGCTTCGTAGGGAAGTTGAGATTCAGTCTCATCTTCTGAATTGAGTTGAGTTAACCCGCTTCTCTCTTGCTTTTCTAACATGGTTTTGAGTTGACATCACTATGGTTACTTCTACGATCAGGTGTTGTGTTGTGAGAATTTTAAGATTCTTCTTGTTTACATTACAATGTTTGTCTC
Source organism: Camelina sativa (assembly GCF_000633955.1). Classification (NCBI taxonomy): domain Eukaryota; kingdom Viridiplantae; phylum Streptophyta; class Magnoliopsida; order Brassicales; family Brassicaceae; genus Camelina; species Camelina sativa. The sequence goes on from NC_025691.1 coordinate 23,979,605, forward strand.
TGTGATAATAACAGTTTCTCAAATACATTTTTGTTGCAAAACATAGTTTAAATCAGAGACGTCTGCTCCTTGGTGCCACCATCGCTTGTCCTAAAATTGATGCTTTCATCGCTGCTTCTCAAAGAAGGTAAGGTTAAAAAGCTTTTTAAAACTAGAATCCGATTGATTGTTGACATTAATTTCTGGTTTGATTTGTAGTATTGTAGAATGGTAGTAAGCTGTTTGATTTCCGATTGATTGTTGACAGTGATTTCTTGTTTTAAGTCTTGTTTGTAGAATAAAAAGGTATTGATTTATTGTATGGTTATGTTTGAAGTTTTGCTTGAAGTCTTGCTTTGTTGTTGACATTGATAGCTTCTTTTGTCACACTTAAACACAAACGGGTAGGTAGTTGTAAAAGTTAAACACTTATTGTGAATTAGTTCTTAATGCTTGGTAGTTAAGAACTTACTAAATGCTTGGTAGTTAAGCACTTACTAAATGCTTGGTAGTTGTAACACTTAAACACAAAAAAAAACATTTGTAAACCTAACCTTAAAGCTTTACAATAAACCCAACTACCAAACTCTTCCTTCTCCTTCAACGCTTAAATGGTCTTGGAGATTTGCTATTGAGAAATACTTAGGTTCACTCCTAAGGTGAACCTTCTTGTTCACTTCTTTCTTTTCAACCAATCAGAATCTTCTATACATTATCTTGTTTAAAAAAAAAAAAAAATCAAAATTAAATTAAAAAATAATACATATTAAGGAAACAAATTCTGTATAATTTTTTTAAGGAAAGTTAAATATTGGCTTCGTTTAGATTTTACAATTAAAATGAAATGATGTATCGGTATGTGTTTACAAATAAGGTGATTAGGGTTTAGATTTTACAATTCACACAAAATTATATGTTGGTTTGGGTTTACAAATGAAGTGGTTAATGTTTAGATTTTACAATTAAAACGAAATTATATGTCAGTTTGGGTTTACAAATGAAGTGGTTAGAGTTTAGATTTTAAAATTAAAACAAAATTATATGTCGGTTTGGGTTTACAAATGAGATGGTTAGGGTTTAGATTTTATAAGTAGAACGAAATTATATGTCGGTTTGGGTTTACAAATGAGATGGTTAGGTTTAGATTTTACAATTAGAAGGAAATTATATGTCGGTTTGGGTTTACAAATGAGATGGTTAGGGTTTAGGTTTTACAATTAGAATGAAATTATATATCGGTTTGGGTTTATAAAGAAGCGGTTTAAGTTTTTAATTTTATTATAATGTATACAGATTTTGTTTCCTTATTTTATAAAGAGGTGAATAAATAGGTTCTTAAATGTATTATGAGATAACATATTCTCATTGGCTAAAATAAGAAGAAGTGAACCAAAGGGTTCACCTTAGGAGTGAACCCAAGAATTGTTCTTTGCTATTTATGTCGCTTCTATGGTTCTCTATCCCCCAAGCCAATTCTTCTTCTCTCCATCTTTCATAGACTTTAGGGTATGGATTCTAGAAATTCATATAGGTTTTCTCTAAACTTTACCAACCTCTTGACTAGCCAAGTTGGGGTGAATAATCCAGAATCTCTTCCATCTTTTTCTCCTCCTATCCAAACAAGCTCATCACCTATCCAAATAAGCTCTTCACCTATTCAAATAAGCTCATCACCTATCCCTCAGTTTAGTACACAATTTAGTGATATCAAAGAGGTAGATGAAAACTTAAGGGAAGCTAGAATCTGATGGACTGCCAAGGAAGATATTGTCTTGATCAGTGGTTAAAGATCCAGTCGTGGGCAATGGGCAAAAGGGTGGTTCTTTTTGGGAACGAATTGCATTCTACTATGGAGCGAGTGAAGCAGTAGCGGGTAAACCAAAGAGAGGGGCCAGTCAATGTAAGCAGAGGTGAAAAAAAATAAATGAGACTGTTAATAAGTTTGTAGGATGCTACAACCAAGCTTCGAGTCGGAGAACCAGTGGCCAGTCAGAAGATGATGTTCTCCAAATGGCAAACGAGTTGTACGTCAACGATCAGAAAGTGAAGTTCTCCCTAGAGCATGCTTGGAGGGAGCTTCGCCATGAGCAGAAGTGGTGTTCTTCTAATGCTTTGAGAGGACCTGAAAACTCCAAAAGAACAAAGCTTGATCTCATTGATAACACTCTAATTTACATGTTTTAGGCATCCTTTTTTGTCCATATTCTGCATTGTATTTACCCTAACCTTAGCATTTTTAGGTCATTTACTGTAGGAATCCACATTTAGGCCAATTAGGGTGTTGCATTCTTGCATTTGCACATTTTGGATGAAAACAGGTACTTTAGAGCCTAAAATGGGGAGAAACAGGGTCAAACCCGAGCATGTACCGGAAGGAGCCATGGAGCAGGAAGAACAGTTCGAACACCAACCCGATCGAAGAGGATCCAAGGGCAGGAAGAACAACCCGAAGACCTATCCGAGGAGTAACCCGACCACATCCTTGAGCACCGCCTCGAGCAGGACTGGGCAGCTTCGTGTAGACCTTCGAGTTGTTCTTACTTTTCTTCTTTACCCGATCACTTCACCCGATCATGTATTCGAATGCTTGCATCGAGTACTTAGGTCGTGTGGTTCTTGTTTATTTACTTTCTTTTATTTATTTTAGGATCGTTAGATTAAACCCATTTATTGCTTGGCTTGACTTGCATAGTTCTGATCATATCTCATTTGCTAGCATAACAACCATTTGGATTGATAACCCTTTGTACTACAACTGCATATGGAATTGATACCCTGGGTGAAAATCATATTATCACTCGTCTTAAGGAAGAAGCTAATCAACGCCCTAAGGTGTTAAGACATCCAAAAGGAAAGCAACGAAATCTGGTCGTGGTACAGAAACGGAGGTTAATTCTCTACAAAAGTTAGAGAAGGCGTGAAAGATTAGGGAAAAAGAAATAGCTGCGAGAGAAAGAATTTCCAAGCAACAACTTCTAGAGAGTCTAGTCGGCAGAACTGATCTGTCCGAGCCTGAAATCAACCTCAGAAAGAAGCTAATTGATGAGATGTTAGGATAGTTGGTTATTAATTTCTCAAATCCACTGTTTCATGTTTAGTTCAAGTTTTTAATTAGTGGTTGTGTTTAGCTAAGGTTTGTGTTTTGTGTTTAGTTAAAGTTTGTGTTTTTTGTATGTATCGTTTTAATCAATGTTTAAAGTCTGTTTAGTGAATGTTTGTGTTTAGTTGATGAATCGACTTAATCAATGATATATCATGCTTTAAAAGTTGTTGAGTTTGTGTCAATGGACAAGCACATTTGTAGTGAATTGTATTCTGTCGAAAACCACAGCCAGACCATGAAGTCAAAAACAGGACATGATAGGTTCTGTTTATTTGTATTGTGTGGCTCTGCTTATTGAGGACTCTCTTTTTATGTTTCGCAGGTAACCCGAAGACAAATGGTTCTGTTCTTATAACTACAGCTAAGTGGTTCTGCTCTTGTTTTCTTTTCTTGAGTTTTGTTTGTTGATAGGTTCTTATCTCATGACTCATGTGTTGTTTGCTTATCCTTGGCAGGTTTACATTCCAATCATACCCGTGAACCTTGTGATCTCATGTCGGCACAAGAGAATGAAAGTCTCTGGTATGTGGTTTTGCTCTACCCGTGAACCTTCTGATCTCACGTCGGCACAAGAGACTAAAAGTCTCTGGTCTGTCGTACATGTCATCCCGTGAGAACTCGTTTGTGTTTGTGTCTGTCGTACATGTCCCGTGAACACGTTTGTGTTTTTCTTTCCCCACTTGTTGTTCAATAAACTTGTATATATAGCAAACGACGCAAAGGGAAGATATTTGCCCAATTGTGAGTGCTCTTTTTCTCGTTTGTGTTTTTCTTTCCCCAATCGGCTACTCTTGAATGTAAAAACCTGCTTTATTCTCAAGTTTCAAATATTTTCTCATCCCAACTCTCTCTTAAAAAATTTCTCATTTCTTATTATCATTAAAAACTATTCTGCTCCCAATTAAGTTGCAAACAATCTCTCTTCCAAATTCTTTCTCATACAGCTACAATCTTTTTTATCATCAAACAGCTACATTATTTTTTTCATCAATTAATTTTTTTTAAGACATGTCATCACCAGATTTAGATGATGAGTTTGATGAATTTTTTGATGAACACTTTGATAATCTATTTCAAGATTGCCTAGATGATTATGGCAATGATCAACAACCAACTACTTCAAGGTGGCCAAGAGCTTTTATTGATAGAGGACGCGAGGAAGGGCATATTCGTTTATGGAATGATTATTTCAGCAAAAATGCTACTTACTCTCAAGCTAGTTTCCGTCGTCGTTTTCGAATGAAAAAGTCATTGTTCATGCATATTGTTGATGCACTATCCAATGAAGTACCATATTTCCAACAAAGAAGAGATGCTACGAGTATAGCTGTCAAATGGGCGGTCCGTCCGTGGGCGAGCCCATGTCCACTTCGTTATGGGCGGTCATGGTCACGCCCAAAATTAAGATGGTCTTAAATGGACAAAAGACCATTGGGCTTGTGGACCATTTGAACATAACCATTTGGACATTGGGCGGACCAATTTTTTTTAAAATCTAGGTTTTCCAATTTGGGGAAAATGTTAATTTCTTCTTCTCTTCTCCGTATCACTCCTCCTTTGAAAGTTTGAGTCACTATCTTCAATTCTTCATCTGAATTCCTTGATCCGAATCAAAAGCAGGTAACGATTTAGTGGGCTTTCTTATTTTTTTTGTGATTTCGCCTTCATCTCTTTCTCCTTCATCTCTTTCGTTGAGTTATGTTAGCATTTGTTATGATTCAGTAAGAGTATATGTGTGTCGATTTATTATGTGATTAGTCATTAGTAGTCATTAGTCAATACTAGGAATTGATTTATCTTAGAATTCATAACAGTTTGTGATTGGAGAAGGAAGCGGAGGTAAGAGCAGAGCTGCTGCAGAGCGTTGGTAAGGGGTTTTCTGTCTTTTTCTCTCTCTAAAGGCTAATGCTTTGTTATGATTCAGTAAGAGGGGGTATTCAACTTGTTTTTTTAAGGATTTTAAAGTATTGTTAAAATCCTTTGTTATCCAATTAAGGAATTTTAAAAATCTTATGAAATCCTATGTTATTCAACTAAGATTTATATAAAATCATTTAAAATAATTCAGAATCTCTTGTTATTCAATCAAGAGTTTATAAAACCAACTTTAAATCTCTTGTTATTCAAAATATCACAACTTTTTTTAGATTGCTACTTTGAATGATTCTAGGAGACATTTTTCTTCTTTTTAGTTGAAAAATAATCTTCTCAAAATCATACCCTTTAACATAGAATTTTGAAGGATTTCGTCTAACCCAAAACCATAGAGCCAGAATAGGTCACTTCTTTTTATAAACTTCTTCATATTTGTCCCGATTGCCATACAACTACGAGGATTCAAAAACTCTTGCTTCTCTCCTGAAAGGTATCAACGAAGGTGAACCTTCAATTTAACTAATTCGGAAATTTGGGAAAGTGAAAGATAACAATATGAATACATACGTACCCACACAGAGGTTAATTAAAGGACTATCAGGCATTAGTTTATATGCTTCAAGGTATTCTCTTGCAGCATCTTGATGTCGGCTTGTCACGGTGAAGTGATGACCAGCAATTAGAATGGGTGGTACGCAATCTCTATACTTACTCCTTAGATGATGCATGAACTTAGCTTCAGTTGATGCTCTTTTCCCTAATCTGCACATAATAACCATAATATGATATTAATTTGGTAAAGTCGTAAACAAAACATGCTTACAATACTCTCCAAGTGAAATGCCGCTCTCTACCTTGAAATGACTCTGTAATAGCAGTTCCAGGCATTCAAACGATACAGATGTTGTTGGATGACATGTCTTACACAGTCAAACCACTGCTTTGGATCCATTGTATCACATGATATTTCTGTAAATATTATAAGAAGAAAGGGAGTTAAACACAGGTAATAAACTCAGCTGTAAGATCTACAAGACATGATTTATCAAGGTTGTGTTAGGTACTAGCTCCAAGTGACTGAAGTTCCTTTTTTATCTCAACAGGCAGCATTTTAGCATCCAATCTCCGAGCAAGATTAACTATCTCCAAAGCTTCCCAATATCTTTGCAGGGATGCCAACGCTTTGCACAACTACAAAACAGATAACTTTAGGAGTCATGAAAAACATAAAGCAATATGGTATCAAGGAAGCTATACGGTCATAAGCAAGAAAAAAAGTATGTAAAAGCAACGATATTCAATATACTAGATAATGGTAAAAGATAACAGTTAATTACATCCACGAAAAGATGGTGATACTCTTCATCTTTGATAGCTTCTTCCTGAGTACAAAAGTCAAAGGATAAGCCCAGTCAATATAAAAAGGGAAAAGCATTTTTATGTTTCAAACAAAGAGGTCAGAAACGGCAATAATGTTTCAAACAAAGAGGTCAGAGAAAATTCACATAAAAACTGTCAAAGTGTTGTTTAATGAAGTAATGTACCATGAGGACCAAATCTTAGGTAAAATATGCACTCGCTTAGACAATGCAGGCAGAAAATCCCCAGAAAAGAGACTACAATTTTCTCTACTGACCTGGTTTTTCCGGAGGAGAAAGCACTAATACAGCTTCATTTCGTTTGCCATCTTCTAGGAGGAGTGAAGCCAGAGTTATGCGAACATCAACCGTATCACTGAGTTCATTCAAAGCTGAGGAATATTTCAGTTGGCAGCAAATCAATTAGAAACAAATGAGAAATTCTCCGGTAACGCTGCTGATCACAAGTTTTTTTGATCGATAGGTGTTTTGATCGATAGTTTTAACGAGCACGAAGCACCTGTTCGTGGTGTTCATTTTCACACTTGTCAGCCTTTATTCGTCTCCGGAGGTATACATATATATGCTTTCTTCTGTTCATCTAGAATTTAACATAAAGTTTCTTCCTTGTTATTGACGTTAAAAAAAAGTCTCATCATTGGGAATCTTAATGCTTGTCTAGTATCTTAATATTGTAAAAGGAAGAAGCTTTGCAATTTTGGTTTGGTTGATATTGTAAAAGGAAGAGGCTTTGCATTCTTCTTCATTACATTACTGATTACAGTGATCTTAATGCTTGTCTAATATCTTAATCTTGTAGGGGATGATTACAAGATTAAAGTTTGGAACTACAAAACACAGAGGTGTCTTTTCACTCTTCTTGGCCATCTTGATCATATCCGCACGGTTCAGTTCCATCATGATCATATCCGCACGGTTCTTCTTCTTCGTTTCCAATGTCGAGAGGACAAGGTCGTTTAGTACAGGTTGTTTAGCACAGTTCGCTGATGCTCAGTCCAATCAAGATTCTCTTTTCTCCTTTCACTCTTGCCTTTAACATCGCTGGCTATGCACCTCGTGGCTTTGGCATCTCTGAATTCGTCTCAAAACTTTCATATCTCTCTGTTTTTGTGAGTTGTTTTCTCTGTTCTTAGCTGTTGTAAAGAAAAAAACCATCACCCTCTCTATTCTCTCTCTTTTCAGCCATAGAAACCATCATCATAATCAGTAAACTCTCTCTCTTTTCCCCCTCTAATTTGAAAAATCTCTCATGTACTGCAATTTGCAGTCTGTGCAAAATACGTTTGCTTTTGTTATGGTCTAGATAGACAGTTCTTCAGAAATAAGCGATTAATAAAAATCTATAGCAATATATTTTAAAATCAAACAAAGTTTCCTAATAAAATCTCATAGAATCTGATAGAATCACATTTCATTCTCTAAAACAAAAACAAAAATAAATCTAAAACACAAACAAATCTCCTAAACATCTCCTAAATCTTACAAAATTCTAAAATCTTCCAAAATCCTTAAAAAAATAAGTTGAATACCCCCCTCTAAGAATATATTTGTGTTTAGAACTTTGGAATGTTGTTTTCTGGTGTCGTGTGTGTCTGCATTTGTTTGAAAAGCTACAGCTAATTTTGAAGGCTTTATTTTTATTTGCCCATTTGCATTATTGAATCAGAGGTTAGGTTAATCATTTCGTCTAATCTGGTTACTTGATGTGGCTTTAGCTATATAGATAGACTAGACTAGAGTTATAAAATCTACTGTTGAACAAATTGGAGAAATGTTAGTGTAGTTTAAGTCTTTGCTCGTGAGTAGAGACTCTCAATAGAGAAGTTGTGTTCTCGATTATGTTGAACAAATTTAGGTTGGTGTTGTGTTTTATGTTACTTAAACACATATGTATGTTTACTTATTTAAACAACATGTAACGAGTCTCTTATAATAACGAGTGTTATTTGAATCTTATGTGATGATGTGAATCTTAAGTGAAGAGTTTCTTATGATATTCCTTATGTTTCAGATTGATTCAAACAAGTACAAGAGCTGAAGAGCATCTCGTCTGGTACAAGAGCTGAAAGAGCAAGGAGTCAAGGGATTTTCCGTTGATTTTGAATTTTAATTTTAATGTATGATTTTATAAGAAAAACAACAAAAAGATCAGATTTTATAAAAGAAACAACAAAATAAAATTCAGATTTTATACAAGAAATAAAACATAGATTTTATAAATGAATAACAACAAAAATAAAATTCAGATTTTATAAAATAAAATTCAGATTTTATAAAATAAAATTCAGATTTTATAAAATAAAATAACAAAAATAAAGCTCAGATTTTATAAATGAAAAATAACATAAATAAAAATGGGTTGTCCATGGTCATGACCAATTGGACATGGTCTTAATGTGCATGGACATTTTTAGGACCATTGTCCATTTGGGCCTGTCCAACTTCGCCCATACAACAAAATGTCCAACCGGTCTCGCCCAAATGGTCCATGGACGGACCATTTGACACCTCTAGCTACGGGAAGGTTGGGTCTGTCTGGATTACAAAAGTGTACATCAGCCATTCGTATTTTGGCATATGGATGTGCAGCTGATGCGGTTGATGAATACCTCTGCCTCGCAGATAACACAACAATGCTATGCTTGGAAAATTTTGTGGAGGGAATTATATATTTATTTCAAGATACGTACCTAAGAAGACCTACATCAGAGGATCTCCAACGATTACTCAATCAAGGAGAGGCCCGCGGATTTCCCCGGATGATCGGAAGCATTGATTGTATGCATTGGGAATGGAAGACTTGTCCAACAGCTTGGAAAGGACAGTATTCTCGTGGATCTGGAAAACTTACAATCGTTTTAGAGGCTGTGGCGTCGCAAGATCTCTGGATTTGACATGCATTTTTTGGCCCTCCAGGTACTTTAAATGATATCAATATTCTTGACCGTTCACCAGTTTTTGATGACATCTTAGAAGGTCGAGCTCTGAGAGTATATTACTTTGTCAATGGACGACATTACAATATGGCTTACTACCTCACTAATGGTATATATCCGAAATGGGCAACATTCATCCAATCAATTTCACTTCCACAAGACCCGAAAGCATCATTATTTGCTCACTGTCAAGAAGCTGTCCGAAAAGATCTCGAACGTGCTTTTGGAGTCTTGCAAGCTCGTTTTGCAATTGTTAAAAATTCTGCACTTTTTTCTGGATAAGGTAAAAATAGGAAAGATAATGCGAGCATTTATCATATTGCACAATATGATAGTAGAAGATGAACGAGATGGATACATTTTGTACAATGTAGCAGAATTCCATCAAGGAGAAGGAAGCGGGACTTCACATGTCGATTTAACATATTCTACAGATAGGATTAACAATCTCGGCAATGTGATGGGCGCTTGGAATCAACTTCGTGATACAACGCAACATAGACGACTTAAAGCTGATTTGGTTGAACATATCTGGCAAAAATTTGGCACAACTCAATATTAGACCGATGCTAATTATGTTATTCATAATGCTTTCATATGTTTCTATCATTCTATTTTATTTTATTTTTGTATTCATTTTAAGTTTGTGGTTTTTTTAGCATTATAATATATGTTTTACAGTTTTTTTAATGTAATATATTTGTTTTTTAATAAATGCATTCTACTACTAGTTTTATTTTCCTAATATTGCATACATTATATAACCAACATTTATAACATTATAAAATAAAATTTAAACACTTTTTTAATTAAAAAAATTAGACATCCAAGGATGACTAATGGGAGGACAAAATTTAAAAACAAGGATGTGAAGAGATTTGTATTATTTTTAATATTATTAAAAAATAGAGACACTCAATTGAGGATGTGCAATGGCCATGCTTTTAGAAGAAACTCCAATCTACGGGGAAAAAAAACTCCAATAATAGTGTTAATAGTTTTTCTTTGAAAATTAGTTTGACCTCTCAAAAACTAATATTTTAGCCACATTCAAACCTCAATTTATTTTCTTAAAAAAACAAAAATAAAATATTGTGCTTGAAAAATGATGGGAACTTATCACCTCATTGAATTATTATTTTTGATTTGGGCAAATACTCGTGTTGAGCTAATCGTATTGTAATCATCAATTTAAAAAAATTAGGATAGTACCTGCGCTATGCCGCATGATTATTTTTTTTTTTATGGTTAATTTTATATGGTGTTTATTTTGAAATAAAATAAAAATCAGATTGCATTGGTTAGATTGCATTTACCTTATCAAACAATTAAAACTTATCTTAGAGTTCAATTTGAAAATTTTCTCAAGCACACAAAGGAGTACCACCCTTACATTCCTCTACCCAATTATAATCAAATTAACTCTTTATATTCCTCTACCGAATTATATAATATATATAATAAAACGTAACTCTATACAAAAGGTTGAATCTGGAGCACACAATTGAGATTTTCTAACATAAAGTATCACTATGAGACAAGATAAATTGAATATTCTAGTCCAAGGGAAGTTGAGACAAGGTGTGTTGGACAAGTACATGAGTAGAGCCCGAGGGAAGTTGTCAGTGCCGAAGACAGTGCTCTATAAAATTACGGCTTAAGATGGAGAAAGATGGACCTGCCGAAAAGAAACGATTGCATTTAGTATAATCCTCAGACCATTCTTTTCACCTATGTTAGTGATAACTAACAACACTACTGATAAGCAACACGTTCTGTAGCCTATATTCTTCCACGCAAGTTTATAGTAATAGAGAGGTTTCACCTACACATATCAACTATTTTTAGCATCTTTTATCACGTATTTTACCTACAGAATTATGAAAACGAATTACTACCTACAGAACAGCATGAATAGGGAAAAAAGTATCCAGAACATCATGCTTGCATAACACACACAATATGCTAACAAAAACAAGATGATAGCTCCACAGAGAAGAGCAGAAAACATAAGTTAGAGAACATATGACATGTAACAGAGCTTGGGAAAGATTAAGATACATGAGAATAACTTAAAAGCCTTAGGCAACTCCCGTTTCTGTGAAGCAAAAAACATATTGGTTTTCTCCATACGATAGAGCCCTGGATCAACAATAACTGGCTTCAACCGCCTTGACCTACGGGAAACCAATACAAAATGCTCAAAAACCGATATGGTATATGCTTAATCATCTTGTTTAATGCTCAAAACCGATATGTTTTATGCTAAAAACAGCATTCTTAATCATTCAGGATATACCAATATTCAATTCCCGGAGAGGAGTTAATACCTCCTTCTCAAAATAAGCTAGCTCACTTTAATCATCCAGCACATTCTCCAAAATATGCTTTACCGGATCAAAATCCTACATGAGAAAAACAAAACCAGAATGCCAGCTCTAGGCTTTAGTGATGAAACAAAAGCTCCATATATCACAAACATCAAAATAAAGCAGACACATCACACACAGAAACAAACCTATTAATAAAACCCTTACTCAAGCTTTATAACTTGCTGAGGAAGAGGTATATTCCTATTAATTAAGCTAAGCTCAGTAGCAGTATAAGATATACTCAATCCCTGATCAGAAGGAAGTCCAGCTAAAGGACGAGCAATCGCAGCAGCAACTGCAACACTTGCAAGAATCTACAAAAATATGGATTTCAATTCTCTCAAAAACAAACTCCATTAATGTTATGAACTGGAGATTACCTCAAGATGATCAGAAAAAGAAGCAGAAGGTAAGAGACCAAGCGACATAACAGATTTAACAGAGCTGAAGAATTTTTCACCATCCTTAGACAAATCCATTCCATAACTGCCTTGGGATAATAAGAAAGGGAGAAAGAAGAGAACCCTAGAGCTGTCGAATCCAACACCATAACCAAGTACGTTTAGATTTCATTGGAGAGAAATGGATTACCCAAAACTGAATGGGAAGAGATTAGGCTGCCTCTCTCAATCGCATCTAAAAGGCGACGAAGAAATCAAGCATCGGGTAATTAAACGCTATCATTTTCTTTTTTTCTTTGTCCACATAAGATAAATCAGCTGACGTGTATTAATGTTATAATTTGATAGGTTATAGATTTTTACTGAGGTGTCAACACCACTTTCAAAGTTGAGGCTGATGCACTGGAAAAAAATATCTTCTACTTTTATTATATTGATTGACTAGATAAGGTAGACAATTGTGAGTTAATTAGTTTTAGTTTTTAAGTTTTTATTATTGGTTGGTAACCGATTCGATTAACATGGGCTCTAGTTTAGTGGGAATTGCTCAATCAATTTCTAATAAATAAAAAAAATCAAATATATTAAAACAGCAGAAGAGAGAATGTAGAAGCTTTCTGAAATTCCTTGAGAAACGGTTTCTATATTATCTGTCCGTTTATTGGTTTAATTTTAATAAAAAAATAAAATATTATTGTATAATTAAAATATTTTTATTTTTATTTTTTTTAAATCATTCCCTTTTCCACCGTTGGACAAGGCCTTAGTCGTTGTCTCTTAGGTTTGTTTTTATACTGCAGACAGTTTATGTTTCTAGCGTGCAGACAGTTTATGTTTCTAGCGAGTAGCTAGGAAACAACATTTTGTTTGTAGTAAGTACGTAGAAACATACATTGTAGGAGAAGAGGAAACTAAATACCTCTATAAATAAGTTTCACATCTTTTTCGTGTGACTATGGGAGAAGATATCAAATGAGAAAATTATGTTGTAATATTAATTGGATTCTTGATAAAAATTATTTCGATGTTGATAGATTTTTAATTGGACCATTTAGGGATATTTCTCTTTCAAAAATGATATTTCGTATTTGTTCAATATATTTTTATTTCATAGTGTTTTTTTTTTCTTCTTTTGTGAGTGCTCGTAAAAATATCACTCTGATTTGACAATCTCAGTAAAATCGCCAAGCTTTGTTCTGAAATGGTACTTGTTTGGGCAAAAATAATCGATTCGTTTAGAGTCTACGAAAACAATAAATAGTTGTTGAATAGTCGTTTCTATTGATCAAAGTATCGAGCTCAAATACAAGAATTTAAGGCACAACGAGTCAATTTAGAAACCCTAGCAATGCTTTGGAATTGAGTCGTGTGGCTGTATTTTGGGTCTCTTGTTTTGCTCTCCCTTTCGCCTCCTATTGTGTCGATATCGCTCCCTTTTTATAGAGAAGTCTCTTTACCCTAATCTTCATGGGATTTGGGTTTGAGTAACCGCCACTAGATGAGATAAGGTCGTTTCGAATATTCTCTACACGAGATTGAGTCAAATATTTTATTGATAACGTCGTAGCAAATCAGAGTCGGTCACAAAGTCCAATTATAGTCCGTTTTGACTCGTTGTTTGTCGTTACAGCCCATATTGGCTCGTTAATTGTTGTGTCGGCCCGTATCGGCTTGACGGTTGTCATTACGGCTCGTATTGGCTCGATGTTTGCCGTTACGGCCCATATTGGCTTGATGCTGGTCGTTACGGCCCGCGTTGGCTTGATGGTTACCGTTACGGCCGATATTGACTCAATGTTTACCGTTACGGTCGGTATTAACTCAATGTTCTAGAGAATGCACAATTCTCTATTATTTATAGAATATATCACCATTATAATAGAATTTATCTATATAATTTATATGATTAAAATTATGCCCAACAGTTTGCCCCCCACTCTCTATTTTCTTTGTAAGAATTTAGAGATTAGTATAGACAAATGGTATCATTTTAATAAACTATAAATATAAAGCTAAATATTTGTATAAGTCATGACATACCTTTACGGTATCATTTTAATTCGCTGCCTTCCATTAACGATGTCGTGATCCACATCGTGATCTCGTAGTTTTGTAGTTTTGGGACGATGTTTACCCCATGGCAAGACCTGTGACAATGTTTGTCATCAACGGTTTATCAAATTGACTGTGCATTGGCTTTATATTGACAATTTTGTCATAGCCAATTTAAGGAATTGGTTCCACATTAACTCAACAATGACAATTTTGTCATAGCCAATTACATTGACTGAACAATGACAATTTTGTCATAGCCAATTTAGTTAATTTTCTTCCCATCGGCTCTAAAACGATATAGTTGTCGTAACCAATTTCTTGAATTGGCTACACATTGATTCCGCATTGGTTCTAAAACCAAAATGCTGCCATAACCAAATTCTGGAATTGGTTACACATTGGTTCTCTATTGGCTCCAATTTGTCGGTCTTGCCTCCGCCAATTTGGTGAATTGCCTTCACATCGGCTCTAAAACGATAAAGTTAACGTAACCAAAGTTACCTGAACTGGCCACAACTTGACTTTGCATTGGTTCCAATTCTTTGAATTAGATACACAATTGACTCAATGTTGGTCTAAGTCGATATTTGGCCATATCCACTTCATTGAATTGGCCTCACATTGATCCCGAATTGGCTCTAAAACGTCAATGTGGTCCTAGCCAGTTTCTTGAATTGGCTTTACATTGATTCCACATTGGTTTAGAAACGACAGTGCAACCATAACCAATTTCTTGAATTGGCTACACATTGATGCATCGGCTATAAATAGACAATATGGTTCCTAACCAAATTCTTGAATTGACTACACATTGACTATACATTGGTTTTCAATAGACAATGTGGTTCCTAACCATGCATTGGCTTTAAATAGACAATATGGTGTGTAACCAATTTCTTGAATTGGCTACACATTGACCCTACATTGTCTTTTAAATGACAATGTGGTTCCTAACCAATTTCTTGAATTGGCTTTATCTTGACTCTGCATTGGCTAAAAATGACAATGCGACCATGACCAATTTCTCGAATTGGCTTTATCTTGACTCTGCATTGGCTAAAACGACAATGTGGCCATGATCAATTTCTTGAATTGGCTATATCTTGACTCTGCATTGGCTAAAACTGACAATGCGGCCATAACCAATTTCCTGAATTGGCTATATCTTGACTCTGCATTGTCTAAAAATGACAATGCGGCCACGACCAATTTCTCGAATTGGCTACATACTTACTATGTATTGGTTTTAAATAGACAATGTGCCTTGAACCAATTACATGAATTAGCTGGACACTCACCATGTATTGGTTTTAAATAGACAATGTGGCTTTAACCAATTACATGAATTGGCTACACATCGACTCTACATCGGCTATTACATAACAATGTGGTACCTAACCAATTTCTTGACTTGGTTACACATTGAGTCTACATTGGGTTTTAAATGACAACTGGCCATAGCAATTTCAGGGGATGAATTATAATTTCTCTCCCATTGGCGATTTTGTCATAGCCAAATCATTTATGCTCGTGACATAATCCGGGTTCGTGACCCAATTAAAGCGTTTCGTAGCTCATTTATTGTTAGCAAGTGTTTTGCTGTCAAGTTTGCTAAACTTGGACCCGACCATCAGGTGGATTCCAGATTTATTACGTTCCTATAGCGACGTCTCGCTAATAGGCAGTTGTAGCGAATGTTTCGCATTTCAGGTGATTCCCTATTTTCTGCAGAGAGCCTATTGTTCACGTATTCGTGTATCAATGGCCTCACTACTATATGAACAACTTTAGGACCATGTCATGTGTTGTAAGTCATGTTTATCTTGTATCGTGACAAGCTTCACATCGAATTACATGATTTTATTGTCTTGCAACAAGATTTATTGCCCATGTTCATGACATGAGTTCTAAGTTTTAGTAGAGAACATCTTGAAGATTTGTGCATCAAGTGTCTCACCATAAGATTCTTGTAAACGAGTGTTTCGTTGTCAAGGTTTTGCATCCAGTGATTCGTCACATAATTTGCTCGCGCCTGCTTCCGCAACTGGTTAGCAGTGACTATCATATTGAAAAATTGCTTCCTCGATGGATAAGCATCCATAAACTTGTCAAGTTTGTCGATTATCTAGCATTAGTTCTCTAAGGTTAAGCATTTTTCTACTGATTTTGTCATCAGCACATGGCCACCAAGTTAACAAAGTATACTCTCATAATGGGTAATGAGTTACTAAAAACTTAGTTATTTTATTTAAAAAAATCTATCAATGTTAAAAGAAGTAAAACTAAAACTAAAAACGAAAATGAATAATAACTTATAAAACCTTTCAATAACCTGATACCACCATGCCTAACCAAATCGAGACGTCGTTGATGTCTTTGTCATTTTGACAATTTGCGCTCCTCACTTTCAGTTTTGTTTAAAGTTTGACAATGTTCCTCACCATTACTTATGATGCTAGTGTATTCGCTTCGATGTCTTTGGTAAGGTTTATCATCTCGTGTTGATCTTTCATTTCTCACTACGCGAGAGTCAAAATGTGACAAATGTCGATGTCGATACGATGTATTTTCTTCCCATTTTATTTGTGCCCATGTTCGCGAGAGCACATCTTCAATGGTTCTGCATTGATACTTGGTAAGTTCTTTGTACAAGTCACCATTATGAAGTCAACCTCTTTTGAATGTCGATATGGCAGTAGACATGTTGCAACTTGGTATTCACACCTTCTCCATGTTGAATCGTCCCGCGTAGGCACGTAATGACTCATCTCTCTTATGTCGCACCTCATACAGATCATCTGCTGTCTTTTCGAGGTTCCTGCTGCTTGCTAATTGTTCTACAAAAAGATCTGTCAATGATGCAAACGAATTTATTGAGCCGTTTGGCAAGTTGATAAACCACTGAAGCGCAGCCCCCGTAAGGCTTGAGCCAAATCCTTTGCACATGGTAGCTTCTTGATATTCTGTTTGGATGGTCGTCGTGAACATTCGTTGTTTGTATTACGCTTTGTGGTTATCCGGGTCGGATGTTCCATCAAACATCTTCATTGTTGGTAGCACAACTTTTCTTGGCATCTCAGTGAGTACGATTTCATCAGAGAATGGTGTGTCAGCATACGAGTGTAATTTGCTCTTCCGAATTGGCTGAGCTACACCTGGTAGTCGTTCAATCATAGCTTCCAACTCTCCAAATCGTTTGTTGAACATTGCTTCCAAGTGGGCGAATTTATCCATGCTCGATTCCTATCATGCGCGGTGTGTTAACAACTCCTTGTTGAGCCAAAATTTCTTCTCGAACTAGGCTTTCATGTGACTGCCTTGTATCAGGGTTTCCTCCGTCGTTCTCTTCCTGACGAGGAGTTTCCAGCCATTTGTCTTCCGTTGTGGGTGTTCGATTATTGGTTATAGGCGTTGAGTTAAGGTCTTGCATCTGATTCACTTGCACGCCGTGAAATCTAGTGCTTGCTTCGGTAAAAACTCTCCCTGTTGTCACCAGTGAGGCGTTCTCCTCCCGTAGCCTAGCGTTATCTGCCTCGATCTATATCAGCTTCTGCACTGCTTCGTTCAGCTTAGTAGTCAGGGCTTCAAGCTAAGCAGCGACATTCGCATCGATGTTAGCCGTATCACTTCTGTTTCTAGTCATCTCACATAGTTTACTCTATCCCCTCCTTCTAGCGCCAATTGTTTGGGCAAAAATAATCGATTCGTTTAGAGTCTACGGAAACAAGAAATAGTTGTTGAATAGTAGTTTTTATTGATCAAAGTATCGAGCTCAAATACAAGAGTTTAAGGCACAACGAGTCAATTTAGGAACCCTAGCAATGCTTTGGAACTGAGTCGTGTGGCTGTGTTTTGGGTCTCTTGTTTTGCTCTCCCTTTCGCCCCCTATTGTGTCGATATCGCTCTATTTTTATAGAGAAGTCTCTTTACCCTAATCTTCATGGGATTTGGGTTTGAGTAACCGCCTCTAGATGAGATAAGATCGTTTCGAATATTCTCTACACGAGATTGAGTCAAATATTTTCTTGATAACTTCGTAGCAAATCAGAGTCGGTCACAAAGTCCAATTACAGCCCGTATTGACACGTTGTTTGTCGTTACAGCCTGTATTGGCTCGTTAATTGTTGTGTCGGCCCGTATCGGCTTGACGGTTGCCATTACGGCCCGTATTGGCTCGATATTTTCCGTTACGGCCCATATTGGCTTGATGCTAGTCGTTACGGCCCGCGTTGGCTTGATGCTTACCGTTACGGCCGGTAATGACTCAATGTTTACCGTTACGGTCGGTATTAACTCAATGTTCTAGAGAATGCATAATTCTCTATTATTTATAGAATATATCACCATTATAATAGAATTTATCTATTATAATTTTTATGATTAAAATTATGCCCAACAATACCTCGTTTAATACTTTAATATATAACATATGATTTCATACACACGCTTTAGAAATAAGATATTAATCCATAGTTTTATGAAATGATATATTATTCAGACAAAAGAAAAAACTATGTACTATTCTTCCAAAAAAATAAATTGATGTATTTTAATTAGGCATGTCAATTAGGGCCAAAAATCGCGGGCTAGTCCGGCCGGTCCTGAAAAATACCGGACTCGGGCTTATATATATGTCCAGAAAAGATCGGGTCTTTTAGGCTCAGCCCATTTGGGCTACAAGGTTTTTCGAGCTTAGCCCGAGCCCGAAAAACCTTTTAACAAATATATTTGTACTTTTTATTAACACTTTTATTTGATTAAAGATTTATTGTAAATAAAATTTAAAACTCTAATCCTTGTTTTTATATTTACTTAATAACCTTGCTTAATACTTTTAAAATGTTTATCTATGATATTTTATATGAATTATATATTGTTTTATTTGGTTAAAGTATAAAATTTTATTTAGTTTTAAACTTTTTAAAAAAAATTAAGTTGGTTGTAGTGAATATAGATACGTTACTAAAATTTTGATTGAACCCAACAACAATTTGTTTTCCAATGTATCTTTAAATACTGATTTTTAAAACTTATAAGTTTGAATTATTGATCTATACGATAAGCCCGAAAAAAGTCCGAAAAATCCTATAGCTCTGTTAGAGGCTGGTTCGGACTTTGAAATATAGGTTCAGAAAGATTTCGAGCTGGACCGGGCCAGACTCGAACATATACAGGCTTTACCCTAATTTAAATTAAGAAATTTCCCAATTTTATTATCTCAACAACTCACATATTTTTCTGCATCTACGTAAATGTTTCAATGTCTTCGCCTCCAGGGACGCCGCCTTTAGTCTATATTGTGGATATGGTCGGTTCCAGAATTCGTATATAATTTGTATTTTAGGAGCATAAAATAACACGTTCAACATGTGGGATTGCTGAGTGAGGGTATTGTCGTAAATTAATCCACCAAATACAGTCTATAAAATAATGGCTCTGTGAGTCAACGCGCCTTCACTCAAATTCCACAGCACCGTTTTATTCAAGTAGTACCTACGCATTCATTTAGTCATTACCACGTTTGAAACATGGCTACGGATAAAAGCAAGATTCTGGTGATCGGAGGGACTGGTTACATGGGAGAATTCATCGTTGAAACTAGCGCTAAAACCGGTAACCCAACATTCACTCTTGTCCGAGAAGCCTCTCTCTCCGATCCCGTCAAGGGCAAAACCGTCCAGCGGTTCAAAGATCTCGGTGTCACAATACTACACGTACGTATGCATGAAAGTATCATTTTCTAAATAATTCATAACCATAAACCTTTATTATGTAAATTTTGGTCAGGGGGATTTGAATGATCATGAAAGCTTAGTGAAGGCCATCAAACAGGTCGATGTGGTGATATCAACCATCGGGCACAAGCAAGTCTTAGATCAAACCAAGATCATTTCCGCCATTAAAGAAGCCGGTAACGTCAAGGTCGGTATTTGATTCTAACCTCATTACATATAAATGGCAATCCGATTAGCATATGATACCTAATGAAAATGGTATAGTTCTGACTTATGAGAAAAATCCTATTGCACATTATAATTACTAGATTTATAATTGTTTGTTTTCCAGAGATTCTTGCCGGCTGAGTTTGGGGCAGACGTGGAGAGGACAAGGGCGGTTGAGCCAGCAAAATCATTTTTTGCAGGGAAGGTACAGATCAGGAAAGCCATAGAGGCTGAAGGAATACCATACACTTACGTTGTTAGCAATTGCTGTGCTGGTTTATACTTGCGTACGTTAGTTCAGTTCGAGTCTAGTCTCATTTCTCCTACTAGAGACAAAGTCATCATTTTTGGCGACGAAAATGTTCCTCCTAGAGACAAAGTCACCATTTTAGGCGATGGAAATGCCAAAGGTTGAGAATTTTCTAATGTAACGGAATGTATAATTTAGAAACAAGATCTTCATATAATTTTCTAATGTAACGGAATGTGTTGGGTTGTTTTTGCAGTTGCGATCAACAAAGAGGAAGATACTGCTGCTTACGCGATCAGGACAGTGGATGATCCAAGGACTCTGAACAAAACACTCTACATTAAGCCTCCAAAGAACACTTTATCAATGAATGAAATGGTAACCTTGTGGGAGAAAAAGATAGGCAAGTCTCTTGAGAAGACTCACGTATCAGAAGAACGAATCCTTCAAAGTATCCAAGGCTAGAAATTCTAATCCGAGCATGATTCACAAGGAGAGGTTTATATTTCTTTATCATCCGTTTTTTCCATTCCTCAATATCTTATTTTTGCGTAATGTCCAGTTCCCATCCATGTTTTTAAGTCGATAAACCACTCCATGTTTGTGAAGGGAGATCAGACCCGTTTCACTATAGAGACTTCGTTCGGTGTGGAAGCCTCTGAGCTTTACCCTGATGTCAAGTACACCACTGTCGATGAGTATCTCAATCAATTCACTTGAGAAGATTACGCAATGCAAGTAACCTAGTTGTAACAATAATTATGAATGATTCTTGTAGTTATATAATTTAAGAACGTGTGTGTGAGATTGAATTAAGCCAAATGTGAAGTTTTGTGAAATTAAGCTAACATTGCACTCTTGTGTCAATTACAACGTAAGGTATATCTTCAACTTCTTTGACCAGAAAAAAAAAAGGGGGTACATCTTCAACTTCAAGCTTGTTTGAAATCCACAAATACTTTCGAAACCCAATATATGATAGAAAAATCAGAGTTTCAGATTAAATCATTTCGATGTTGATAGATTCCCCTTTGTTCTATCTTAATTTATTTATCATAATGTNTTTTTTTTTTTTTTTTTTTTTTTTTTTTTTTTTTTTTTTTTTTTTTTGTGAATGCTCGTAAGAAGAAGATTCTCATTTGACAATCTTAACAACCACAATTACTATGGGGAAACTTCTCAAAACATAGGCCAATTTTTTTAAAAAGAAAAATCCATTAATTTTTTTCTGAATAATACTTTTGTTTATTAATCTAATTTTTTTTGTACCAAAAAGATGTAATTTTAAGTGATTTATGCAATTTTATTAGTTTTTAATGATAGATGGTAAATTTTAATTAAAACATTAAAACTCTATTGAGTTATAGAAAATTGTAAAGCACAAAATAATATATTTATCATTAAATTGTAATATGTTTTTTAATATGTATTAAAACTTTAGTAAATAGATTAATTAGGAACATAGATAATATATATTATTGATGAGAAGTCCAATATATATTATTAAAACTTTTTTTATGGTGTGACCAAAAACTTCAGGATACACAACTGGATACGAGAAGTCTAATATTGGAAGCAAAAATTTCAACACGCAACATTCCAATGGACAAAAAGAAACAATAATAAAGTAGCCTAGCAAAAGCTCTTTTTCATAATACTGCACATTATGTTTCTCATCACTTATGGAGGAATCACATTTCTTCATCATAAATGAAAGAAAGCTGTTAAAAAAAAAAAAAAAAAAACTTTTTTAAAAATCTAAAATACTCTTAACCTAACGCTAGTAAGATACGAAATATTAGAAGAAAAAAAATTACTTCAACATCTCACGTGGATTCAACTCGTTCCCTTCAAATCCATTGTCCCTCTGCTTTAAATTTTCAAAAAAAAAAATCGGAGTTTTTTTCATATTTTTTGGTGGTTTCAGCGGAGAAACTTAATAAGTTCATAATTTTTCAGTTAAGGCAGAATATATAATTTCACGTTTTTGGAAAATCATAATCCCGCTAAATTTGCAAAACATTAGCCTTCAAAACAACAAAAATACGAATTTCTCCATAATAATAAAATTGTGGAATTAAGTTTCTCGGTAAACAAATCAAAAAAGTTGGCAGATTACATTTTCCGTCTAACACTAAAAAATTTGTGAGATTATTTTTTTCTATAACATCCTAAATTTTAGGATTTTTTTGTTTTTGTCTAAAACCGCGCAAAACTACGGAAGTGCTTTTTTCTCACTATGTTCTTTTGTCCCGCTATGTTTATTTCCCATTATGTTTTTATTTCTCATTATGTGTTTCTGGTGAGATTGTGAGGAAGGGAGTCGTAGGATGTGGAAGAAATGGATGGGACTAATTAAGACTAACGTAAGATGTTGGGACAAAAAAAAGATATTATTTTTTATCAGACATAGGTTTAATTTAGGATTTTAAAGACATTCGTTTTTTTTTGTAAAGTCGTGAGTCGTAATCGAAAAACAAATGGTGCTGGGTGAGGGTATTGTCGTAGTCGACCCACTAAATAGTGTCCATAAATTGTTCTGACAATGCCTAGTCCTTCACTCAAATTCCACAGCATCATTATTCAAATAAGACGCACTCATTAGTCACTACCACGTTTGAACATGGCGACGGAGAAAAGCAAGATTCTGGTGATTGGAGGGACTGGTTACATGGGAGAATTCATCGTTGAAGCTAGCGCTAAAGCGGGTAACCCAACGTTTGCTCTTGTCCGAGAAGCATCTCTCTCCGATCCCGTTAAGAGAAAACCCGTCCAGTGTTTCAAAGATCTCGGTGTCACAATACGAAACGTATGCAGAAACTATCATTCTCTAACATGTATTACATACAAATACATAACCATAACCTTAGTTATCTAACTTGGTCAGGGAGATTTGAATGATCATGAAAGCTTAGTGAAGGCCATCAAACAGGTCGATGTGGTGATATCAACCATCGGGCACAAGCAAGTCTTAGATCAAACCAAGATCATTTCCGCCATTAAAGAAGCCGGTAACGTGAAGGTATTAATTTGTTCCAAATTTACATATAAATGGAAATCTGATTAGCATATATGATTTAATGAAAATAAACAGTTATGAGAAAAGTCATATAGCACATACTCACTCCGCTCATTCTAGAGCTTTGCACACAAATTAAAAAAATAGATCAATGTTCTATTATACCCTTGTTTGACTATTAGAATTCTAAAGAATTTATTTTATTATTTATTTAATAAGGGTTAAATGAGATAATTTTCTACTAAAAATGACACTAGAAAGCAAGAACCACAGCTAAACTGAAACAAAAAATTAGACCTAGAATGACAAGTATTTTAAAACGGAGGGAGTATTGCTTTAGTCTTCTACTAGATTTGTAATTGTTGTTTTCCAGAGATTCTTGCCGGCTGAGTTTGGGACAGACGTGGAGAGGACAAGTGCGGTTGAGCCGGCAAAATCATTTTTTGCAAGGAAGTTACAGATCAGGAAAGCCATAGAGGCTGAAGGAATACCATACACTTACGTTGTTAGCGATTGCTGTGCCGGTTTATACTTGCGTACGTTAGCTCAGTTCGAGCCTGGTCTCATTTCTCCTACTAGAGACAAAGTCATCATTTTTGGCGACGGAAATGTTCCTCCTAGGGACAAAGTTACTATTTTAGGCGATGGAAATGCCAAAGGTTGAGAATTTTATAATGTAACATAAAGTAGAATTTTTCAAAAAAAAAAAAAAAAAAAAAAAAAAAAAAATCGACGACAGGGACGCGATTGAGCTAGAATGATTCCATTATCTAAAAACCACTTAAACGTGAAATTTCTTGGCAAATAGAAATGCGCGTTTTCTTGAACGCGGATTCAAGAGCTATA
>NC_025691.1:24003976-24066763 GCF_000633955.1 Camelina sativa
AAAAAAAAAAAAAGATCTATTACATAACTAAGTTTTAGATTGTTTTTGCAGTTGTGATAAACAAAGAGGAAGATACTGCTGCTTACACAATCAGGACAGTGGATGATCCAAGGACTCTGAACAAGACCCTTTACATTAAACCCCCTAGGAACACTTTATCAATGAATGAAATGGTAACCTTGTGGGAGAAAAAGATCGGCAAGTCTCTTGAGAAGACTCACATATCAGAAGAAGAAATCCTTAAAAGCATCCATGGTATAGAAATCAAAATCCTTATATTTTTTATTGATCACTTTTTTTCCATTTTCTGAATGAAAAGATATTTTTTTCTTTTTTCTTTTGTGTGTGTGTGTGTAATCTCCAGGTCCCGTCGATGTCTTTAAGTCGATAAACCACGCGGTGTTTGTGAAGGGAGATCAGACCAGTTTCACCAAAGAGACTTTGTTCGGTGTGGAAGCCTCTGAGCTTTACCCTGATGTCAAGTACACCACTGTCGATGAGTATCTCAATCAGTTCACTTGAGAAGATTTCATAAAAGCACTGAATCACAGCTACGATTACGCAAGTAACATAGTTGTAACGATAATAATGAATGAATGATTATTGTTGTGTATAATTTAAGAATGTGTGTGTGTGTGAGATTAAATTAAGCCAAATGTAAAGTTCTGTGAAACCAAGCAAATATTGCACTCAAAATTGAATACTGTACAATTCATCAACCTTGTTTGAAATCCACAAATCCTTTCGAAACCCAATTATCAACAGTATGATATAAAAAATCAGAGTTTCAGAGTCAGAATTGTTTAATATCATACGACAACGTTTAAACTTCTGCTATAACCTTCTTTGTGAGTTAGAGGTTTTCAATTTGGGTCCTTATTGGGCCCGAGACAATGTGTGATTTTTATTTAGTAAAAAAAAAATGAATACAGAAGTAGGCAAGCATGTGGTTGGGTCGTGAATATGCAAAGCATATGGCTACGAGAT
Source organism: Camelina sativa (assembly GCF_000633955.1). Taxonomy (NCBI): domain Eukaryota; kingdom Viridiplantae; phylum Streptophyta; class Magnoliopsida; order Brassicales; family Brassicaceae; genus Camelina; species Camelina sativa. The sequence continues at coordinate 24,004,964 of NC_025691.1, forward strand.
TCTCCCATAGACTACTTTTGGCAACAAAAAAAAAAGCAACTGAAACCACTTTAACGCTTATAAAACCTTGTAAAGGCCATGTTAGATTAGGTTTCCATGATGCCATGGTCTATCAAAAAGCATGAAATACATTTTATTTATTACAAGTTTGTTCAAAAAAAAATAAAAATAAAAAAATTATTACAAAGGAACGAAAATAATGACACTAGTATGTGTATGTATCGTGGGCTCCATTTTTTTGTGCTTTGACTGACATAATTAGATTCTCGATCGTATGACATCGATTTACTTTTCTTTTCTTCTTCTATAAAGCTATAAAAGTAACTGACCCTAGATTTATAGAGTTAGATCTCAATTGCCCAAAAGCTTACCATCATTTTATTTTTGTGTGTCGCCAAACCGAAACTCATCAAAGAGTATGTGGACAACTCATTTAGGGGCATAACCTTACCACTATATTTATTAAAGTTTTTGTTACATTTTCTTGTGTGGAATTGTCAAGATGCTCTCTGAATTGTCAAAATACAATGTGAGTGTTTCACTTCTATCAGTTTGATTTTGGCTTCTCGGATATACTTGCATTTGACGACTTTTCTTTGTAGATATAAATAGGCGTTTGAGGATTTTAAGTGTTAGAATGGTACTTTCAAATGTTAATTGGGTATAGCAAAACGGTCAACATCACACACATGAATGTTATTATTATTATTATTTTTCTTTTCCATGTTACGATGTCATTTTCAGAGTCCTAATTATAATACAAATCATGCATGGTTTAGAGAAAGCATTACCAACAACAATATCTGTCACTGCCACTTATAAGCTATAATAGAATCATTAGGTGATCAGTTATGAGTGTTCGATCACTAATTACTTTATTTCATCTAACTTGTGGACCATTAATATATACAAACTGTCTCTTTGATGTATTTTAAAGTTTATTTCTTTGTTGGTCAGCGATGATTTTTTTAAGGTATACAATCTAACTTTAATTTTGCGTTCTATATTTTATTAAGGGAACAAGAAAAATAAACGTATAAGTTCAATAGGATTTTCTAATGTTTCCTTTTAATTTGTTTAAAATACTCAGAGCGGTGATATCAGGAACAATCTTGGAAATGACGAAGCGTTTTTGGTTTTTATTCGATCTGTGACTTATGTTTCCTCACTAGTAGTATTTTACTTCATCTGTCCCATAAAAATTGATGTTTTGGGATATTTTTTTATCTTACAAAGATTGATGTTTTGTAAACTTCAAAAAGTAATCATTAAAAATATTTAAAATTTTGAATTATTATTAATTTAAAATTAAATAATATCTTTTTAATCAAAAAAAAATATATATTTAAACTCAATAATCATTATTTTATTAAAATGTGTATAAACTTCAAAACATCAATTAGAATGGTGTGAGACAGAGAGAATATATTTTTGAGGTTCATATTATTTTGATAGTAGTAATAACATATGGATTTTGTCGGAAAATGCATGACTTCTCTGGCTCTTGGTGATTGCCAGCAACTACGATGCTGTGAATCATTGCATTTCTACCAAACGTGTGCATATAAATACATATGTTATTATTGTATATATATACATTCATTGGAACAGCCTGTATAATCTAAAGTTTTGGACCACATCCCAAAAACCACCAAGTGTAGAAGCTAAAAATGAAAATCATAAATAAGTCATATGACCAATATACAGTTACCGTTTGATTTTGTTTTCGTTTAAAAATATATATATTGGAGGTATAAACAAAAAATATGAGGGAAATTGTTGTGACAAGAATCCATGCCTAACCTCCAAATCATCTTCAATTATTGCTCGAATACTGCCAACAGAGGAAAGCGAAGAGGTAGGGTTACAGATCGCATCTTGAGGAAAGTCTTTTGCTTGCCGCCTACTATGGTGCTCCAGAGAACCAAAGATGGAGAAGGGTTAAGGATAGTTGAGGATTAGTATCACGGAAATTCAAAGCTCTGTTCTGGACCGTCAAGTTGATTTGTCAAAGAAGAAGATCAGAGGATTTGAAAGCGTTTCGATGAAGGAGATGATTCCTCTCAGTCCAGATCATATAGATCACCACTTGCCAAGCTATCAGGAGAAGTTTCCGGGCCACCTTATTAATTCTACAATGAGTGAGGTTGTTAAGAGTCGTAGACCAGTTGCTCGAAGGAGAGTAAGCACACCGCCTCGCTATTGTTATTCAGATCGACCAGTTGTAGGGACATTCGAAGAAGAGGTGATCCCGCGATTCAGGCATGGTTGCACAAAGAAGACAAAGGGGATCCACCTGCAAGCCCCAATGAAGTAGTCGGTCTCTCGTCGGGCAACGATTCAACACAAAAATCCATGTAAGAAAGGAATGCTTTGGGATTTGTCCTGAGAACCAAACCACACCGTGCCAAGAGACAATAGGGTGCCTCTCCCTTAAAGCAGAGCAAATGGTGCCCGTATTATGACGATCTCTACTTTGGTCATCAATCCACCAAAGGTAAGTATCAGGCTCATCAGTTAAGGTGAGAGTAGATAGGTCAATGTGCAGATTCACTTGCGCTTCTGAACGTGCAGGAGGTAAACACCACGTCCCCTGTCGCCAGAGGTCTGAGAGACTAGCCCCTCTGCGAATACCTACTTGATAGAGTCCATCCTCCTGAAGGTAAGTCGACATCTTACCTAAGCTGCTCCAGTGATCAGTCCAAAATTGACATGATTTTCCATCTCCTAGTTTTACCTTGATACACAGATATGCCTCTTCTCTTATCTTTAACAAATTGTTAGCTAACCAGGAATTCCTGTTGCTAGGCTTACGGGTCCAGAAGGAGCTTAAATTTCCAGCCAAAATTTCTCTCCTAAACCAAGCTACCCAGACCGATCCAGAGCGAAAGAAGAGTAACCAGATAAGTTTTATCATACACGCCTTATTCCAGATAGACAGATCCCTAAGTCCCAATCCGCCCTCCTTCTTGTCTTGTACAACCGTTTCCCATGCCACTCTAGTCGAATGATGACCTTCAGTTGTTCCTTTCTAGAGAAACGCACTGGAGAGAGAGTTCGGTATTCTGATGCATTGCTTCGGCAAGACAAAACTTGAGCACCAGAAATTGGATATGCCAGCGATCACCGAGTTCAACATTTGTAATCTACCAGCAAAAGAGAGTGACTTCGTAGACCAGGCATTGAAACAACCCTTTACCTTTTGTATCAGCGGTGCACAATCCAGTAAGCTCAACTTCTTCGTACACAAAGGTACTCCCAGGTATCTGATGGGTAATTGACCATGCGTAAGTCCATTTATACTAACGATATGATCAATTTCAGACGGGGAGAGACCTGAAGTGAAGAAACTAGTTTTGGGGAGACTGGTTGCTAGTCCGGAGATTGTCTCAAACTCTTTCAGAACTTAGAGAACACTTTGCACTGAGGAGACCGTACCATCAATGAATATCAGTAGATCATCCGCAAAGCAAAGGTGAGTTAGTTTCAGTTCTTTACACCTGTGGTGGTACTGAATTCTGCCTTCCTCCGCTGCTTTGTCTAGACACGCAGATAGACAGTTCATAGCCAGAACAAAGAGATATGGGGAGAGTGGATCCCCTTGGCGCAGCCCCCTGAGACCTTTGAAGTAACCATGCACATTTCCATTGAATCCAACAGAGAAAGACGGTGTACAAATGCATGCCTTAAGCCAACGTAAGTATTGCTCCGGGACTTCAATTCCTCTCAAACAACTAAATATAAATTCCCACTGCATTGTATCAAATGCCTTTGTTATATCCACTTTAATAGTTATTCGTTTCAAGCCATTCGATTTCTGATATCCATTGACTAGTTCAGCTGCTAATAAAGTATTTTCCACCAATAGTCTTCCAAGGATAAAAGCTGTTTGATTCTTCTGCACCAAGTCCGGAAGGATAGGCTTCAACTGTGCTACTAGGAGCTTTGAGACCACTTTGTACAGTGTATTGAGACAAGAAATAGGCCGGAAATCTGAGACAAGCGAAGCACCAGGGACCTTTGGCACCATTGCCAGAATGGTAGCATTAACCGCTGATGGGAGAAAAGATGTGTGGAAGAAGCGGAGAATGCTAAGAATAACCTTAAGTCCCAATATGCCCCAGGAAGCTTTATAAAATGCAGAGGTAAAACCATCCGGACCAGGTGCTTTATAAGCTTTAAGTTTGAACATAACCTTCCTTATCTCATCAGCAGTGGGAACCTTTATCATTATTTGTTTTAGTTCAGGTGAGCAGAGTTTGAAACCAAAGGATAGGGGCGACAACTTGTGGAAGGACAGCAGGTGCAAGAAGAGTTTTGAAATGGTTTACCGCCAGAATGCTCATTTCCAAAGGATCATCCACTATGGTTCTGTATAGCATTAAAAGCATTCCTCATCTGCATAATACGATGAAAGTAGGTAGTGTTCAGGTCTCCTTCTTTAAGCCAGTTGATTCTTGACCTTTGCCTAAAATACGCCTCCTCAATTTTTCGCAAAAACTCCCATCTTGAGTGTAAATCTTTTTCTTGTTGATACAGGGCACGAGAAGGGTCTACCAGGGCTTGTACCTGCACAGATTGCAACAAACTATTAGTCTCTCGCACTCTATTCTGAATATCTGAAAAATTATCTCGAGAAAGTGTTTTTAATTCTCTCTTTAATATTTTTTGCTTTGCACTCAAGGTGGACAAACAGGGCTCCTGAGAAGATATGCTTCCAGCCTGATTCCATGCAGTTCCAACCGTAACAAGGAAGTTTGGGTGCTTGGTTAGGAAATTGAAGAATTTAAAAGGTTTGGTTCCAGCTGAGGGAAGAGGGGCAAAAAGGTTAAGGCAACTTGAGGAATGGTCTGAGATATCTGGCGCCAAGAAAGAGACTGCACTATCTGGGTAAGAGGAAAGCCAATTGTTGTTTGCAAGAACACGGTCAAGCTTTTTTGCTATGGGGTTCAACGGGTTTTTATTGGTCCAGGTGAAGAGAGGGCCTGAGAAGCGCAAGTCAAACAACTCAAGCTGCAACAAACAATCACGGAGCTCCATCATGCGAGTAGTGAAATCGTTAACAGCCTGTGTGGAGTGCTCTGTTGGGTGAATAATTTGATTGAAGTCTCCACAAAGGATCCAAGGAGTGGAATCAAGTGAAAGATTTTGTTGGAGTCTCAGCAGTTCACACCAGAGGTCAATACGATCCTCACTTTGGTTAGGTGCATATATGAAGGTATAACAGAAACGGTGACCACCTTGAATTGAAATTTCACAAGTGATTAGGTGATTGGATTGATGCAGGACAGAGACTGTGGCCGGCGATTTCCAAATGACTACAATCCTACCATCTTCATGCGAGTGATGATTAGAGGTAAAATTCCATCCAGGTAAGGCCTTGTTCATAATACGGTTCAAGTTTGGTTCCTTAATATGAGTTTCTAAAAGAGCTCCAAAAATAGGCTTATTAGTAGCAAGCCAAGTAACAAAAGGCCGATGCTTATCTGTATCATTAAAACCACGGATATTCCAACAAAAATATTTTATATACATGAGGAAAGGTAAAAGATTATTGACTAAGAGGAGTTCCTCCAGAAGGTGGAGGGTTTTCCCCAGAGGAAGAGTTTAGAGGGTTTAGAGTAGGTGTGTCAATAACCATGTTAGTAATGGGGTCAGCTGAAGTTGAAATGGGGGGAGAAGGATGAGGTTGAGGAAAGGGTGATGGATTTAAAGGATTTTGAGGGAGAGAACTGCTAAGAGGAGATGCTAACACATCGTAAGGATTGTGAATAGCAATTTCGGAAGGAGGGGGTGGGGTTGAAGGTTTAGGTTTAGATTGCTTTGGCATTAAGTGGGGTTTAGGCGTATGGGATTTCTGACTTGCAGGTAGCTGGTGAGCACTAGATGACGGGACAGAAGAGAAAGAGGCACTGGCAGTTCCACTTGAATCAACCGGAGCTTCACCATTAAGCTCAGAAACTGGACCTTTAGAGCAACCAGCCTCTTCAGCAACCGGATGTGGATTAGAAACAAGCTTTCCTTTGCCCTTCTTGACCGCAGGAGGAACCATTGGTAAGTCTTTAGTTTGCTTTTCCTGAGTCCATGAAGGTGTCACAAGTGGGCAATAGCGAATAACATGTCCTATTTCTTTGCAGTGAGAGCATGTATGAGGAACCCAAGGATACTCGACCTCAATGGAGATAACCTCACCATTCTCCCTTTCTATTTCAACTGAGGAAGGCAAAGGCTCATTCAAATTCCTTTCAACCTTGACATGGGCAACAAATAAGCTTACTAAATTTTTGTGAACCCATCCATTTCCTTAGGCTCTCCTACCAAACCAGCAACTAAGCAAATGCCTTTGTGATGCATCAGGTCGAACGGCATACCTTTAAGGTGAGCCCAAATAGGTATTGCATCGAGATCCATAATCTCACCACCTGAAGAATCCCATTGGCCACAAGGAACATACACTCACCAATATACCACATTTTCTTCTCAAGAATTTTTTTCCTCAAATACTCATTAGGAACTCGCACCAACATAGTGTTGTTCGCATGATTAAGGTGAATCTCAAGCCTTTTACCTCTACCCCAAATGTGAGTGATTACACTCTGGATATGCTTGTATGTAGGTAGTTTTCCTTTAAACCGCCCAATAATAAAGTCTTTATGGATGTCAGCTCCTTCCTGGAAGACTGAGTCAGGGATGCAGACGCGAGGCTTGCCAGCAGGAGAGTATTCAATTGGTGCCAACCGGATAAGTGATCTATCCTCAGTAATTTTCAACTTATGTGCTAGAGTTATCGGTGGGATACTAGAGGTAGTGGAAGGTTGTGAAGTTTGTTGATGAGCAGTTTTTACAGGCTTAGGAACAATTGGATCTGAGGTGGGAAGAGGCTGAGGGGTAGGAGAGGCTGAGGGAGAGTCAGGGACAGCTTGTGTAGGAGAGGCTGAGGGAGAGTCAGTGACAGTTTGAGTCGGCAATGACTGCTCCGCAGGAGGTATGATACCAACGGTTTGTTGTGACGGAGCAGGAGTACCCGCTACCACAACCGAACCCGGAGGTAGCATCACATCTGGGAGTATAATAGCATGCGCAACCACTTCGCCTGCTTGCGAGGGGTTACAGTCTCTTGAGTTACTAATATAACGACGAGCTACCTTTGGCGGAGAAGTACCAAGTAACCCGTTAGTTTGTGCCGCAGTTTTTGCTATAGTACCAACAGATCTAGGGATTTGCCCCAAATTTTTGTAGTAAGAGTCAAAAATCGCCTATGTCTGGGGATTTACCACCACAGGAATAGATTTATGCTGAGCAGGGAGAGCCAGAATAGTTCTTTCAGGGGCCAAGAAGTCAGTTTGAGTGGGGGAGAGAGGACCAACAAAGGAGGAGATAGGAGAGAGGGGAGGGGGGGAGGGAAATCAAAAAGAGATGGGAGGGGAAGATAGTATGGAGGGTCAGGAGAGAAAGGAGAGACGATTGGAACTGCGTTCAACCGAGATTGAAAGAGTCGGGCCGAAAGAATGCTCGCCAAGGAACCAGCAGTTCGCCATTATAAAATGTATAAAAAAGTTTGGACAATTAGTTTACGGTGGCTAGAAGAATTTTATGCTCTTGTTATTTTCTTCTTGCATGATTTACTATGTATAAACCAAATTGGTGATGACAAGTGACAACATCGTATGAATCATTAAACTAAACTCACGGAAACTGTGTTGGGCTTAGTTACAAGCATATAGGTTCATTTCAAGAACCGAATCAGTAGTTTATCAATACGTAATCACAAACGACTTCGAACTATAATATCTAGTTTATAATTAGTGATTGATCCTTCAAATAAAATAAGGTTTTGTAATCGATATTATCTCAAATGGCTCAAACCGGTTTCCAAAGTTTGAATTATTAACATATTTGCATGTATGACAGTGAGATAACTAGAATTTACCCGTGGTACACCACGGACCAAATATTTTTTAATATAATTTATATTGGTATAAAGAAATGATTGAATTTATGTTAGAGTGTTATATATGTGAATTAAATTTCAGTATAGATGTTAAAATGTTATATATATTTTTTTGTGGTCGAATTTGAAAAAATATGTGAATTAAACTAAAAATGGTATTATATGTCATCTCAGAATTATACATTGAAAACAAATATCACTTATTTGAATAAAAATACATTCATATTTGAAAATAAATTAATATTTGTAAGTCTTAGTACAATTCATTAGTGAATATAAGTTAGTTTACTTTGAAATAAATATAGTTTTTCTATTGGTAATATATCTATAAGTATGGAATATTATTAACCTATAATAATAAATTATATTAAATTGTTTGAGGAATAAAACACATTTTTACAAACACAAAATATAACAATTTTGGTTACAATATAACTGAAAGAAATATTAACAAATTAATCAAATATAATTATATAAACCCCTAGTGTTATAAAGAAAAAAATAAAAATAAATGATTAAAGATATAATTAATCGATTGCAGACTCTTTGCCTAAGGGAAAATAAATGTTTAATCTCAGATATACAAAATATGGCAGTGATAATATGTAGAGTAATGTAAATAATAGAATATGATAGTCCATGCATGGAACAAACAATGTTTTTAAATAATTCATAGAAGACAACGAAGTTTGTAGTTTTGATGAACAAACTTACTTCTTTATTGCTTATGTCGTTATTAGGGAGATTATTTACATGACGATGAGTTGGAAGTTCTCAATGAGTGTCCATTGATCCATATTCATCAATAGGAAGAAATCACATAACGATTGACCAAATCTTTTTTGACTGTTGCATGGATCTTAGCATATCTTGATAAATAAGAAACAACAAAATATTAGAAACAAAACAATAGTATCTATAATCGTGACACTCATAATAGGTGATATAAACCTTGTAATCAGAGAAAATCAAGTCTAGCTTTACTTATGATTTATGTAGTGGAGTGTGGTGCTTAAAGGTGTTAATGACATCTATTTATAATGTTGAGATAATGGTAGGGTTTTGTCACCGTTAGTTGATAAACGTTTGATGACCAAGTTTAAAAGATATTGAAATATTTTTAATTTTTAAAATTTTAGAATGGTTGATTAGGTATATTCTAGTATTATGCTCGTTTGTAGTTATTTTGTTATTATATATTAAATCAAAAGATCTTAACACTTTGGATTTAGTTAATTTTATTGCTAGAATTAGAGAAATTTTTTATTCAATTAATAATTTGGGAGAGTCGTTAGCGGATAATAAGTGTGGATTTTTTTGCTTATATATAGTTTTGTTATAATCGGAATATTACTATAACTTCAGTGTACAATCAATATTGTTTCCAATTTCGACTGACATAATTAGTAAGGATCCGATTGTGATTTTGGGTTGTACATTTTAATTTTGAACCGATCCATTAAAACATGTTTACAAAAATAGCCTTAATGATTTTGATTAAGAGTGTTTAAAATAAGGATATTTGTGGAAATAGATATTTTTAGGTTTGAAATCTACAAAATAAAAATTGTTAAAATTTTGACAAGAGGCAAGACAAGAGCATAATAATGCATAACGGTCGCCCAGACAAGTCGAGAGAATCATAGTGTTTACTATGCTAATCAAAATTCCGAAGACACCCTTACATTATTTCATCGTCCTTTATACACTGTTATCAACAGCTTGGATATAACTGTCTTTCGACAAAACTATAATTTAATTTTTGATAAAGAATAAAATAGTAAAAAATCGAGCGATTTGAATATTTGTAATCGGCCAAGTCCCATGTGTTTAAGAACGCAATTAGACTTTTTTTTTAATTTTCTTTTTGTCAAAAAGCGTTTATACATTTGTTACTCTTAAGTCTTATATGTTATATCATACAAAAGAAAAATAAAAAGTCAACATGGACTTACGTTCTTGAATATATACTCTCTCTTCTTGATAGTTTGATGTTTTTGAAATATACTCTCTTCATTTTTGATAGTTTGATGTTTTTGGGAATTTTCTTTGTTCTTAAAAGATTGATGTTTTCAAATTTTTAATATATATTTTCATTTTTTTATTATTTATTTGAGTAAAAAATAGAAAAATAGGAGAGATGTGAGAGAAGAAAACTTACACTTTTACCCAATTGAAAAAAAAGTAAATAATGATATTTATTTTGTTTTAATATGTGTGAAATATATTGTAGTAAACATTGTGAAACAGAGATAATAGTAAACTACGTAGATAATAGTAATCATCTCTCATATAGTTATAAATAATTTTTGATAAATGAGAAATGACTATATTTTTAAGGTACATGAACTTAAACGAAGGAAATTGGCGTGTCTCCCAAAATACTTTTGGTTTTGACAACACAATTGATCTTACTCCTTTACTAAATAAAATAATCAGACGAAGACAGGAAAAAAAAAAAGAACTAGAAAACAAACTAGAGTCTACGCTTAACGCATCTTAAAGTATCACAAATAAATAATTAAAAAAAAAAATACAAAGAGCATAAAAATGAACCGACACACATTAACGTTTATTTTGCTTTTATATACTCTCTATAGTACCAACAATGCAAAATAATCTCGCGATTAGTATTAGTAGTTCTTAAATTATTTAACTACAGACAGTTATTATTATTTTAGCGTCACGCGCTTTTTCGAATTACTAGTTAATTTCATTTGTTAGAAAACCAAATAACTCGGCATAAAAAAATAAACAGCTCATAGCTCTCTCTCTCTCTCTCTCACTCTTGTCTTCTCTCTCTAAAGCTTCTGCAGATTTTTTCGTCTGCAAAAACCAGAGAGAAGGACAAATTAGGAAGAGATTAGAGAATAAGAAAGCATAAAACAACGACGAAGACGAACAATACAAACCCCTAACAAAGCCATTTTTTTCATCTCTTCTTCGCAAAAAAAAAAAAAATGGAGTATGAGAAATCGCCTGCTACTACTTTCTCTAGGAAGATTAGTAATCGTAGCCATAGCTTTAGTGCAAATGCTGCGTACGACGGCGTTTTCGCTTCTCCGTCTAATTTGAAATCTCCTCTTGTTGATTACGGCGAGATTTTCAGAGCTTCGGGTCCTTCTCCCTCTTCGATTCCGTTTTTGGATGTACCGGAGCTCAACCTTGGTAAAGTTAAGGTCGATGTTCGCAGTTCTAAGCTCGATTACTCTTCCGTCTTTGGTGGTGGTGGTGGTGTTGGCTTTGGTGGTTGCGATTTCGCTCTTACTCCCAAGGAAGTGATCATCAACTCCGATAACAAAACCGCCGTTACTGACATTAAGAGAAGGTAAATGTTTCAATATATATTTAGGGTTCTTCAGTTTTTTTAAAAGGCTAATATGATTGTGTGATTTGTGTATATGAGGTTTTTTTGCTGGAGACATCTTTGACTAGTGGAAACACTTTGATGTTAGATCTCTGTTGGTGAGAGCTTTTTTGTTTTCCAATGTGTAGGAATCGTAGGAAAAGTGGAAACTCTTGTGATGTTGTTGTTCCTGTTTGCAACGAAGGGAAAAATTCACCTGAAATGGTTAGGATGAAGCACTCTGATATACCAAATCACCAGGCCGTCTCACGCAATGAGGATAGGACTACTACTAATGTTATTCAGGAGGCTCAGGTACTTACTAAACTGCAGGTTGAGAGTATGAGTCCGTTGCAAAAGATTGAAAGTAGACCACCTATTATTAATCCACTAGTTGAGACGAAGAAGCCATGTAATGAAGGTTGTGAGGAAGTCAAGGTTTCTTCTAGAAAGCGGGGTTCTAAAACTGAGGTTGATTTCGAGAACATCTTTGCTCGGAATGGATGTAGTACGCGTGATAACTTCACGTGCAAGACCGGTTCTAATGCTGAACATCCGGATGTGAAACCAGTTTCAGGCTTGCAGCATACATTGAATGGATCTTCTGAAAGATTTTTGGGTTCTTACTCTGGGGTTTCGGAAAGGTTACAAACTGAAGATGATGATCCTCCAAGTTCACCTCCATACTTCGATGCTGAAACAGATGCAAATTCGCCTGCCGCTGAGTCTTCTGCAGCATTGAAGAAGGCTATAGAAGAGGCACAAGTAAGAATGAATATTGCAAAACAAATGATGGGAAGGAAAAAGTCAGGCTTTCGCAGTGTTGCAAAACCGAAATCTTGTGATGACCCCAAAATCGAAATTAAAGGGGACAAAGAAGTTGAAGAAATTACAGAAGAAAGCAGAGACAACAATTCTCAGACTCTCGGTGAGACGGGGAACTCATCCGAACAATCATTTTCGAATGAGGGGGATCAGCATGCAAAAAGAGCACGGAAGCTGTGGGAAGTTCCGGAAGGACTTTTAAAATCAACTTCAGACCATAAGCTGGAAGAGTTAGAAGAACACGATGTGGTTAAGCTAGAAGAGGAACAAGCAAGAAGAGGTCGCAAACACTGGGTATCACCTGGAGAGATATTCAAATCAGTTATGAACAGTAAGCAGCAGGAGCCAGAAAACCTTGCACCAGCCAAACCTGAAACTGATACGAAACAAGAGGTGCAACCATTAACTGATAATCCCTTCTATACATTTGGACAGCTTGGCAGTAAAATAAAGTGTGTTGTAGAGGCCTTCACCTTCACGGGGAGCAAGGTTTCACAAAAGGATGAGAAACAGGTTACTGAGGAGGATAGTTCTATCCTCACTCAAATGGTTCAAGGTGAGGAAGGTGGCTCACAAGAGATGCTAGTTGGTGTTCCAGTCATGGAAACATATGCAAGGGAAGTGGAAGAGACCCCGCAACGACCTGAGAGTAAGACCGAAACTAATATTGAAGAGAAGTCTGAATCTACAATCTGTGCTTTTTCAGAAGGGACTTCCCAGAATATGGAGATAGAAATTGGATGGCAAGTTAAAAGTGCTAGTGAGTCTGAAGGTGGATCTAAGTGGGGCGTAGAAGATTTGCAAGAAAATCCTGACCCAACTTGCAATGTTCTAGATCAGGAAGGTGAGAAGGAGAGAATCTTTGAGCCACTTGAGATTTTTGTTGGTACTGATGATACCAAAACATATGTGAAGGAAGTGGAAGAGATCCCAACACCTGATCATATTTTCAGTAAAACGCAGTCCGATGATAGTGTTGGAACTATGGTGTCTTTTAACAGAGAACATATTTCTGAGCCAGGAAACACAGATGAGGTGCAAGAGACAATGCACAAGGTTCCCAGGCGAAGAGGAGTTTGGAAGACCTCTGAAGACGTCTATAATATGATCAAGGCCCCGAAGGAAAACAACAGGCCCTTGTGGCTAGGAGGTCTGGAGAATGAAACCACAGAAATATCCTTCCGTGAGGAGGGTGTATGGATTCATGATGCTAGCGAGGAAACAGAAAGTACATCTGGACAAGCTAATGATTCAGGATTACAAGAAAATTGGACCGTTCTTAAACAAATGTTTAGGCAGATGTTTCAGCCAGCAGATATTAAGGGAGAAGATGAAACTTACTGCTTAGTGGAATCAGAAAAGGACCATCTTGATATCCATCACAAAGCTGGAGATGAGAACGGAAACGAAACTGCAGAGACTTCTTACTGCCAGATGACTGGCACAGATAGATATGAACAGGATGAGGTGGAGACAGTGAGAAAGGATTATGAAGCCTATGCACATACCAGAGAAAATGAAGAGTCGGCACAAGAAACATATGGTAAGGTAGAAGTGCAAGGTAAAACGTCTTTGGTCCGTGAACTGATAGGAGAAGAGCTAGAGGCCAATAGAATGGCTAGCGACCAAGAAGGGGAAGATGCACACGAATTATCTGAAGAAGCTGGCTGGGCTCAACGACTTGCTGAACTTAATGAGATAAAGGAGCATGCAGGTTCTCGTGCTGAAGTGCATGAATATGATGATTGTAGTAAAACAGACTCAAATAAATCTGGGGAGAAATTTGAGCAAACGCATGAACTGGCAGAAGAAACTAAGATCGATGGTAGTGTAGATACTGACACCAGCAGGTCATCTTTTGAAATGAGACAAGGGGATTCATACATTGAGGAGGTTGGCGTTGAGCAAGATCTCAGTGATCAATACCCTGAAAAAGCCAGTGCTGTCAGCAGCACAGAAGAACACGTTGAAGACATAGATTCTGATTCAATACGAAGTGGTTGGAGTGTTGTAGAGGATGATGACAGATCAATGCAGGATGGAGTAGTAAGTCAGGCAGAAAGTAAGCCTGCCGAAATGGAGGAAACCAAAGAAGAAAATGATGACATGAAAACAAGTTTTGGTCTAGAGAATGATGAAGATAAGACTGAACAAGAGCACCGGTTTGAGTATCAAGAGAATGAAATTGATAGAAGCAATGTGGAGGCAGCTGAGTCTTCCTGTTGTTTGCCCAACGGAGACAAAAATACTTTCACATCAACAGATAGAAACATGAAAGAAAATGAGGGAGAGGAAAGTTGTCGACCATCTATGGAAAAAGGGGTAGATGCTGTTTCTGATGCTTCACAGAACGAAGCAGAGCTGGTTGAGGAACATCTGAAGAAGAAAGATGAAACAAGAGAGAAAGAGAAGGAAAGAGAGAAGGAAAGAGAAAGAGAGAAAGAGAGAGTTATGGTAGAAAGAGCTATTCGTGAAGCCCGCGAAAGGGCGTTTGCTGATGCTAAGGAAAGAGCAGGAAAAGCTGCAATAGAGAAAGCAAAGGCAGGAGCCCACCGTAGAGGGACTTCTGAGGTTCCAAGGAGATCAGAGAAGGCTTCTGTTGAGGCAAATGATAAGTTATCATCAGCTGAGAAGGCTTCAATGCAAGCTAAACTCAGATCTGAACGTGCTGCTGTAGAAAGAGCACTCTCTGAGGCCAGAGAACGTGCACTGGAAAAAGCATTGTCTGGAAAGGCTGCTTCTTCTCAAACAAAATGTTATGGCGGCAGCAAGTCATTAGGCTCTTCTGGTGAAAGACGAGGCTCCTCATCTTCTGTGAGTTTTGACTCCTATTTTCTTATTCTTCTTTCAACTTATCATTCATAGCTCTCATGTAATATTTTGATTTGTGAAATTCTTTAGCAGGGTACAGAGAACAAAAGTTCAGGTCCTTCCAATTCTTCAAACCAGACTGGTATGTCTTTTTTGTGTATATAGATATTGTCGTTTCCAAGATGTTTGACCAATATACTGACTTGTTCATTTGATTTGCGTAATGAAGACAAAGGTGAGCCAATCCAGAGAAGTAAAGCTAGATCTGAGAGACACCAGAGAACATCTGATCGCGCGGTATGTACACCAGTCTTTCATCTGTCTCTTATATTCCTCTTTTCTCTGCTTAGAACATGTTTCTGTGATGTCATCATTCCAGGCAGAGGCTCTTGCAGAGAAGAAACTTCGTGATCTTAAAGTTCAGAAAGAGCAGGCAGAGAGAAATGTAATCACATATATGATCAGATTCTTTTTTTTTTTAAACGTCATCTTTGAATTGGTTGTACTAAGCCTTCTTCTTCTCGGGTTGAAATTGCAGAATCTTGCGGAAGCTCTTGATGCTGATGTCAAACGGTGGTCGAATGGAAAGGAAAACAACTTGCGAGCGTTGCTCTCAACACTACAATATGTAATTTGTTTTCTCCATTTGTACAATTGCTCTTAACTCTTTCTAATGGATTAGATGATCAGTCTTAATCGATTGTTCTGTGGTTTGTGGTTTGCAGATACTCGGAGCAGAGAGTGGATGGAAACCGATTCCTCTCACTGATCTTGTTTTAAGTGCTTCTGTGAGAAAAGCTTACCGAAAGGCAACTCTTTACGTTCATCCTGACAAGCTTCAACAACGTGGCGCATCTACACAGCAGATGTACATTTGCGAGAAAGTTTTTGACCTTCTCAAGGTTTCTCTCTCTCTAACCTGTCAATATAAAATCAGTTCCACTTGATTGAGTTACCTCCATCTGCAAATCAGTCACTAACCAGCTTCTTTCTGATCCTCCAGGAAGCATGGAACAAATTTGGTGCAGACGAGCGATAAGTAAGATGGTGTGAAACTTTGGATCTTCCTTTACCCTATTATCAGAAATCTCCCTGCAAATCAGAACCAACGAGCCCGAGAACCTAAGTTAAAAAAGTACAGGATAAGCTGCTATGATATGGGATGAAGACAGATCTAGAGATGTAATAACCAGCTATAAATATTTACTTTCATGGGTCATATATATAAAAGAAGCTCATTCATATTCCCACAGCTAAACCAGCCACAAATATGAGAAAGTACACCACTGATAATTATTCATACATATATTACAAAATCCAATAGAATAGATACATTTTTATTTCTGATTCTTTGAGAGATCTAAAAGAAAAAAAAGAAATTAAACTGCAGTTAGATCATTCAAGTCTTTCATGGGTTATAAGCTTGAGGGCTTCTCCATCATGCAATTTCATAGCGATTCTCAGTCTTCTTAGTCCTTTGTAGCTGATAGGCTTGTATAACAGCGGGTGTTCAACATTCACAAACTCACTTGGAACTTCAAGATCTGTATCCATTGGTCCTAATAAGAAGGACGCGATAGAAATCCTTGTCTTTGCTTCTTTGCATTGCACTCTATGCTTCACATTACACAACCTACCATTGCTCCATATTGTAGCCGAGTCTCCGAAGTTGATAGCAAGCGTGTTTGGCAACGGGGTGATGGGAAAGAACGTTCCCGAAGAATTGTCCATGGCTTCAAGTCCACCAACATTTTCATCATCTTGAAGAATCGTCAAGAACCCGGTATCTGTGTGTCATTGCACACCAGGTTTCCCAATTGTTTCTGGTTTAAAATGATATTTATTAATCCGAAATAGGCTCGGACATCCACTGAAAAAGTTTGTCTCAACAAGCCCGTAACTCTCTGCTAATCTCCTTGCTAAATCCTTTGCAAGTCCATCTATAGCTTTGGCATAGTTCACCAAAGTCTCCCTTCAAAAAGACCATCAAGACGTAAACAAATTAAAAAAAAAAAAAACAAATCCAAAATTGAAAAGAACGGAGGAAAGGAAAAGTATAAGAAACCTTTGATCTGAAGAAGCTTCGAGTTGGTCACAAAATGTATTGACAGCTTGAGGAGAAATGATGTCAAATAGACCCAATGTCTCATAATAAGGATTCATTTCACTTGGAGCCATGTAACCACTTTCTAGTAGCACATGAGTGTTACGCATTTTCACCTCGTATGGACGTTCAAAGAGATTTATGACAGTCTTCTTCATCTCAGACATCAGAGACAAAGAGATTCCATGGTTAATCACCCTGAAACATCCCCATCTCTCACCCGCTTCACGGATTTTCTGATTCAAAATATTATCAGAAGCCTCTTCCAAATCTATTGTCGGAATGACTCCACTAAGTTCCACCATTAAGATCCTTCTCCGAGGTTGCAAAATTTTTCTACTTTCAACACAACCTTGTATCATGTTATAAAGACATCCTCCAAGAGAATGATGTAATCATGTAACTAATCATGTAATGTAATACTACTTGCCTACTCACCAAGGACATTCTCTCTGTCTCTGATCATTGATCAAATCATAAGTAGTTGACTTTAAGAAAAGTCGTTTCGTGTGAGAGCAAAAATTAGAAAATAAAGACCTGATTCATTTGGTAGATTTGAGACAGCTAATGAGCAAAGCAACCACCATTAGGGAAACGAAATAGAATACCATTCAATGAGCTCATTCATATTCCCAGCTAAAGAAGCCACAATATTATTCATCAAGGTTTTCTCAAACTAAGGTTAATACGTAGTACATTATTAAGTCAATGGTACACCAACAAGCCGCATGAGAGAACTAAGATAACAAAGGGGGTTTAATAGCCGAGCAAATGAAGCATTATAGCATTTTGGGCATGCATGCGATTCTCTGCCTGTGGAAAGACAATGGAATAAGGAGCCTCCACGACTCCATTGGTCACCTCAACTCCTCTTTCTGCAGGTAAACAATGCATGAAATAGGCTTTTGGTCCAGCTAACTTCATAAGAGCTTCATCCACCTGCAATTTAAAATAACATGTTAGTGTGAAACAGTGTACTTTATTACGCGACCAAACATTGTACCAAAACTAAGCCAGATAAGACTTATATGTTACCTGGAATCCTTGGAATGCTTTACGGCGAGATTCGGCTTCATCCTTTTGCCCCATACTGGCCCATACGTCTGAGTACACAACATCAGCTCCTATGACAGCTTCTTTAGGATCATTGGTGATCTCTATCTTACTTAATCCAGCTTGTTGTGCCTTCAAAACCCTTTCTTTGTCTGGTTCAAACCCTTTTGGACAAGCACAGACAAAATGAAAAGGAATAACGGATGCCAATTCCAACCATGAGTGTACCATATTGTTCCCATCTCCAACATACACAACCTGAAGTTAATTGAATCATTGTTAGTATATTTGGCGTTTTTTTTATATGAGCTTACATGTATGCAACATATAGAATATGAGATGAGATCATCATACAAGTCTACACTAGTTGTGTGCTTTGACATAGATAATCTTGGATGTCAAGATTTCATGCACTAATCATGGGTTTGTTTCAGTTTTCAATGTTATAAGTGAGGTGGATGTAAAAATGTAACTTGCATCTGCAGCATCAGGTGAAATGGTTAACTAACCTTTGTTCCTTCGACTTGACCAATGTGCTCAATCATTGTGAGGGCATCTGCCATGATTTGACAAGGATGGTTATGATCTGTCAGACCATTGACAACTGGTACACTCGAGTAGTTAGCCAAATCAAGAATGTCCTGCAAAAGAAGCGGATTCATATTTGGTCATTCAGCTCTCTGAAGTGCACACTTAAGCATATTAGTTGAAAAATGGATACTAATGCCACTAACAAGACACTAGAACAAACATACGAATGTATTTTATCTTTCTGAAATTAGAACAAGCCATTTGTATGCTTCTAATGTGCCATCTGGTAAGTGTTATTATTAATCAACCAAAAAACTCACCAGCATACCTGATGAGCAAACACACGAGCCATAATGATGTCATTATAGCGTGAGAGAACACGAGCAACATCACGAGTTTCCTCCCGCTTACCCATCTGAATGTCATTGGGTCCTAGATAAACCGCATGGCCACCAAGCAAGAAAAAACCCGTCTCGAAGGAAACCCTAGTCCTCATGGATGGTTTTGCAAAGATCATAGACATAGACTTCCCTTTAAAAGGTAGATAATTTCTCTCCCCTGATTTCAAAAGGGCCTTCACCTCTGAAGCCTTGTCTAAAATCAATTTAATGGTCGCTGTGTCAAAATCATCAATGGCCAAAAAGTCTTTCAGGTCAGATTTTCCTGCAAAACGCAAAACAAGCAGCAAAAATAGGGTTTTTAGTTAATCATTTTTACCAGATGATCATGACATTATGCTATGATACATCTCACAATCCTGAGGATATGAATCTATAGACGAAATCAGCAAAAAAGTATCAAACTTGCGTAGTTACTCAATCAACAGAAGCAATAAAAGGAGTCACATTATCTCATTTTCGAATGTTAAAATCAGAACCTAATTACCAACATGCAAATCTTCTTCCTCAGACAAAGCAAAAAAATAAGGAATAATGCTGAAATGGTGGAATTGAACCATTAAAAACCAAACCTTTGACATCGGAAGTAGAAGAAGGCGAAGTGACGGAGGAGGCTTGACAGGAAACACGAAGGCGAGGGAGAGTCGGAGAAGCGAATGAAACGGCGGAGAATCTGCGGAGAGCAGTACCGGGGGCGAAAGAGGATGAAGAGGAGGAGAAGGAAAGAGCAGGTGATCGAGCCGTCGAAACGTGAGAAGCCATAGCCGCCATCGTCTTTTAATCGAGAGCTTCTTGTTTAATGTTTACTCTTGTGACTGACTGTCACTACATCATCTTTTGACCTTTATAAATTAGACGACTCCTCCGGTGGCTTTTTTTGCATTGGGCCTTGTGTAGGCCCATGAGGCCCATTTCAGTTCTACTAATACGTTTGTTCTTTTTGACTTGCCCTAATTTGAGTTAGAGAGGCGCGACCATCGTTTGTTGGTTCGACGAGCTTGTTGTTCCGATGAAGACGGTCACCGGAAGAGTTAACTGTTCAGAGCCAATCTCTCTGTCTAAGGCAACTACGCTTCTCTCTGGATTCGTTTCCTCCGAGAACGGTGCCTCTCGAGACGTAAGCGCGTATCTTCGACGAGCCTCTGGAGCCTTTACCGAATTAAAGAGCTTCCACAGGGAGATTAAATCGAAGCTAAGATCCAATAAGAAGAGGAAGAGCGATGGGGAGAGGAAGAGCAAGAAGAAGAGGAAATCTAAAGAGAACGATGCTTGACGTTTTGGTTAGTTTTTGTAGTGATAAAAAATTAAGTAAGCTTTCAAAATTTTGGGTATGTAAGCTAAAGATGTCACTTGGTGCNTTTAAAAAAAAAAAAAAAAAAAAAAAAAGATGTCACTTGTGAGAAAGATATGATTTTTGTAGTTTGATACTATGAAGTTATTGTTTAAAACAAAGTTCAGATTTTTGATGTTGTGGAGAAACTAACATTAGTGGAGTTAACTGGTCTAGCTTGTTCATAAAATCTTTAAACAAATGTAAAAAGATCACAGGGCGTTTTCTGCGCCATGTTTGAAACACTTGTCTATATGTAAACTAACTATTTCAATGTCTCATTTCATATTTTGTTTAAACAAAGGCATCTGGGGGCGCTTGTTCTGGAATCTGCATTCAAAAAAGCAACAAAATAACCATAAAGATTATAGTTTTGGCAATTAAATTTTGTGATCAACTTAAAAAGTTTTGAGCAATTTACCTCCCCTGGATTCCATTTTTCCTTTAACCATATGCTACTATCAACAGGATCACCTTGTATTTGCAGCTCGGTTCTGCCGCAAATGATTCAAGTTAGAAACGTATGAAACATCATAGTATGCTGTCGATGATCGATTTGTCGACATGTTCAACAACGGTTTTTTTCACTGAGGAAATAACTTGGAATTAGAATTGGGGACTTACCCGGAAGATGTATTTGTTGTGTCTACAGCAGGAGCAGTGAAAGATGCAACAGGGACATTGAAGTTGAATGCGGTCTGGGAAGTGTTGGGAGCCGGCGTTGGAGTTGGTCGACCAAATATGTTATTGTTTTGTGGAGTTGTGGGGAGTCCAGGTCCAGGTCCAAATGACGCTGGTTTGAATGCTACTGATGGATGGGTTTGAAAACCAGAGGGACCTGTAATCATTTGCAAAAAGAGGTTTTAAATGATGGGGAGTCGTGGCCTCTGAGAAAAGTTTAACTCTAGAAGTAGTACCTGTAGGAATAGGTTGAGGTGTATTGACGCCGAAAGCATTTGGTTGTTTATTAAAGCTTGCAAAGGCATTCGAAGGTCCAGATGAACTATGTAGAGGAACCATTGACCAGAGAGAAATATGGAAACAGAGAGTTTATGGAAGCACCACTTTACGGAATTTGAAAATGGAGAAAGCCCACAAAACTTTATACCTGACTCCACCAGCATTGGTATTTGGGAATGCAGCTTGTTGATTGTTCGATTGTTGATTAAAGCTTGCAAATAGATTTGGAGGTCCAGATGAACTGTGCAGAGGAGTAGTTGGCCAAAGAGAAATATGGAAACCAAGAGTTTATAAAGGCAACACATACTTGTCAGGAATATGGAATACGGAGAAAGCCCACAAAAATTGGTACCTGACTCCACCAGCATTGGTATTGGGAAATGTAGTTTGTTGATTATTTGATTGGTGACTGAAGCTTGCAAAGGCATTCAGAGGTCCAGATGAACTATGTCGAGGAACAATGGAAAACGAGAGTTAGTTTATGAAGGCAACACAAACTTATTGGAATATAAGAAAAAAACGGAGAAATCCAAGAAAAGTTGATACCTGAGTCCACCAGCATTGGTATTGGGGAATGCAGCTTGTTGATTAAAGCCAGCGAATGCTGGAGGAGAAGAATTGATCTGATTGGTTGGTGGGAATATACTAGGAGTGGGTGCAGCAAACGGGCTTTGGTTGGCGGTAACAGAGCCTTTGTATGGATTCCGCAGAAAGTTTTCAAACTCAGCTATTTTGGAGTTTTGCAAATTTCTTTCCCTCTCAACCTATATAATGCACCGTTATAAGTCAGGAAAAGAGAAAATCAACTTATGTTATGTCTCATGAGTATGAAAGGAAAACTAGAGTAAAGGTATAACAAAGATAAGAAAAGTTAACCTCACAATAGACTGTAGAGGTATTCCTCGTTTAGCTTCGTCGTATGCCAATGCACGTAGCTCTTCATAGCTGATATCACCAGTAACGTCACAGGGAAAACTAGAAGAAACCAAAAAGAGAAGAGAGAAAAATATCAGACACGTTATAAAGAATGGATAAAGATCAAGGAAACTGAACCAAATGTGAAGCAAGCAATACATACTATTTCCAGTGGCCGTAGCATGTGAGTTTCCACATGGGTCTCTCATTCTTAAAATCGTCTTGCATTACCCGCTTACACGCAGCAGGATCTGTGCATCTTTTTTGCATAGTAACCAATAGAAAAAACAGTAAACATCCAAAGAAAAAAACGGCAAAACTGTATGATATATAAAGAAGAAGCATATGGAAACATATTTATACTCACTTATGGTCTGTAGACTGCGTCTGTTTACCACCAGTAGTCTGCTGCGCAGAAGCACCACCACCAGCAGCACTAGGTGTAGAACCCGTCCGTGACCATGTGTTCTCAAAAGGCTGAGTTTGCAAAAAAGCATCATCATATCACCAATTTCATTCAACAGCAAGAAAAGGCACCATTTTTTTCTCATCCAAAAATCAGAATGGTAATTGCATCTTAAAAGAGGAGAAAACCAATGGAAGAACCTGGAATTGATTGGGTCTGCTGGAAGCACCACCACTTTGTACAACAAATCCAAAAGGGTTAGAACTCTTTTGTTGCTGCGGCTGCTGTTGTTGTTGTTGTGAACCAAAGCCAAAGGGATTATTTGGTTTAGCCTGTTGTGGATGAAGAAATCTACAATTTTCCCCATACCTACAACTGCAATAACAACACCCAACGACAACAATGAGAATCCACAAAATTAGGTATTCTAAAAGAACCGCCACTAGTAGCGATCAAAGTCAAGAAACATCGATTATACACATTACTTCCGTCGCGCAAATTAGATTGTTTTCAAATTACATCCCCAGAATACACAACAAGAAAACCTAAATTTCTTCAATCGAAAACTCTAACTAAACAACAACACACAAGCACCAAACTGACTCAGAAGAATCTAGAACAGATGAAGAAGAAGATGAAAAGAGAATTTAACCTGCCTCGCTGAAAGTTTCTGCACAGTTCCTTTCTCATTCTCGCTGCCTGCTATAATAAACCTTCAACTGTGTGTATATGACTACCATATGCAGTGTATATATGATTTTGCTTCTCTAAAAAAAAAGAAGAAGGAAGCGTTAGATCGACGACGAAGAGGAAGAGTGTGTTGTTAACCAGGCAAAAAAAAAAAATGAGGTAAATTACGTTATTACCCTTATACCATTGAGGTACGTATTCAGGGGCATAAACGTAAATACACGAAATTTCATCATCCTCCTTTCTCTTATCCATCATCGTTAACTTATTAGTCGTTTCTACACCAGGAAAAAAGAGTAAGGTAAGCTCTGAAGGCGAAAATGGCGGTTTCACTCCCGAACTCGTTTCTTCAGATCAATCCATGTGTTCCTTCTATGGAATTGAGAAAGGTAAATCTCCATTATTAATCCTCATGCTTCTTCGTCTTCCTTCCCCCCCAAAATCACTAAATTTATTATTTTTTGGGGGTTTTTTTTCCGAAATAAGCCGGCTATGGCGGCATTGGTTGGCGGCGCGAAAGGAAAAGGGAAACAATCGGCGAGAAGCAGCAGCAGCAGCAATACGTCGGTGGTTCAAATAACATGTCGTAAGAAAGATTTGCATCCAGAGTTCCACGAAGACGCCAAGGTTTACTGTAACGGAGAGCTGGTGATGACGACTGGAGGAACCAAGAAAGAGTATGTTGTTGATGTTTGGTCAGGTAACCATCCTTTTTACCTCGGTAACCGCTCGGCTTTGATGGTTGATGCTGATCAAGTCGAGAAGTTTCGTAAGAGGTTCGCTGGGCTTTCCGAGATTATGGAGATTCCTGTGCTTAAAGGAGAGATTGTTATGCCTACCAAGAAAGGTAAAGGTCCTGGCAAAGGCAAGAAGAAATGATGAGAACTAGACTTTTGTTTCTCTTGGTTAAAAAAACTTAATTGTTGTTTGTTTTCAATTGAAATGGATTACTTTGCTTAGGCTGTTAAACTTATCTGATTTATGTTTTGTTTAAAATCTATTTTGATTTCATTAAGATTGAGGACGAATTTTGGAACTTTAGTGATCTCAGAGCAGTGTTACATACACTATAGTGGACAGCTGAAGAATAAAGCTTTTTTTTAGCTTGTGAACATTGTTGAGTTTTGACTTTAGTTTTAGATGGCTAGAGAAACATAGCAATGATCCGTTTGATTCTTGTGTTCTTGCAAATAAAAGAAAGGATGAGGCTTTTGCCACAGCTTGTGATAATCTCCATCTAGGTGGGTGTCAAATCGTTCTTAATGTGCAAGTGTTGTGTTGATTTTAGTTGCTTGAGATCGTTTTTTTTTAGATTTACAGCTTGTTGAACATGGGTCATAGTCTATGCAAGTGTCTGCTGAAGTTATCAATCAGGCAGAACATGAACTGTGAGTCTTTGACGCAGTGCCTTACTAATAGTAAGCAGAGCAAAGTCTTGGACTATGGCCATTCCGTAGGTTAGGAGGAATAAGGTTTGCTTGAGAACATAAAAGTCATATATTGGCACTTGACGATTTGCACAACTCTTTTGAGGGGTGCGGCTTCTGTGGTCATGCCTAATACTGTATCTGTGCGACCAAAGTGTTCATTCAAGTTTGAAAAGAAAAGCACATGTGGGCTTTCAATCGGTTATATTAAGAACTGTGTGAGAATGGAAGAAATGGCCCAATCAAACTCACCATAAAATTGCGTTCTTTTGTAAAAAAAAAATATATATTTTGGGGTAGACTACTTTAAAATGTGGTCATAGTTTCGAAATCTTAGCGTTTGGACGTGGTAAAATCAAAACTGTGAGAGCCAAACAGATCGGCATCTTCATACAGTGTCTGATCTAAGCAGTTGGGTGAGGGATGTACTTACATCGTTTATAGGGAAAAGTGAGACTAAATCAAACTGAGACCGAGTCAATAATAATTTTAAGTGACACACATGAAATACTTAACAAAAATGGAGGTGGCTCACGTCAAACAACAATGTGGTATCAATCCAAACCAAGTACTAAACTATGATGTTCGTATACAAAAACACAATGTAATTAGTAATTCTTTGGTTGAAGTTGTAGATCCTTTTTAATTGACAATGTTGTGTGATCCGGAGACGTAAATATCTTAAAGCTCAAAACTGGTAGATACACATACAAAAAAGAAGGTTTTGATGAATAAACTAATGTTCTGCTGTTTCCTAGCATAAGAATGATGAAAGATACTGTGTCCGGGTTACTGAAACGATATGTCTAACAGTATCTAATTAACAATCTAATAAAACAAACTATTAATTATGCTTGGACACACAATACAAATTGTTGGTTGCGTTAATTTGTCGAAATAATGCGTTCGTTTGTTTGTTCGGAGACAGTGTTCGGCTCTGTTGATATGCCAAATCAGCCTTTGTCTGCAATAAACAACACTACTAGCTCCCCCCTCTGTTTTATAATCATTATTAAGCTAGTATCAACTTAATATACAAATATTTGAAGTTCTCTTCTTCGTTTCTTCGTTTCTTCGTTGCACGTGACTTATCTAGTGATCTCACGTGGTTCTCGACCATTGTCTTCTCTCCGATTCTTTTCTTTTGTTCGGGATCCATGAACCTCGTAAATGTGTTGTGGATAAGTTATGTTCTTCTTTTTACTTTGACGGCGTCGGCGCGTGACTTTCACGTGTCTTCTTCAAAGATTATGTCCTTCTTTTGTCCATGTAATCAATTACCATAATTATTTAAATTTCTCAAAAATGCCCAGTCGAATATTTCGTTATAGATGCCATCACTAATTTTATAGTAAGTTGAAATATATACAGTATATACGAACGAGAGCATAAAAGTTAACTATTAACATTTATCTTCGTACAAGTTTCTATAGTGAAAATATTGTGTCGATAGCAATAATTAAATTAGTTATGGCAATTACTAGTAAACACAAACTAATCATTGTTTTCTTTTCATAGACAGGGAGACAAAACAAAACATTGTTGAATTCTCTAGGTTCTTTTCTAAATTTTAATACTATACTACTAAAGAATAACCAAAAAGAATTATATTGTGCTCTACCATTATTGGTTGGGTGTCCACAATAAACATAATTAGGTAAAAATTAAGGGAAAACATTAAGGATATATACTAGTATATAACAAGACCAGTGCTGCGGCTGCGATGGTATTATTATTTCCGTATCAGAGTGTGTCAGGAGTGTATCTCCTCTCTTCCTAAAACAATCGCTTCACTTTCCCGTTTCAATTTTCCCGGAAAATATCACTGTGTCGTTTAGTTTCCCCTTTTCATTTTCCCAGAATAATAATCGTAATTTACTTTCTCAAACCTATACTATTAATATTCATCAGAGATCAAAGCATTTTCTCGGTCTCTGTTTCAATTTCACGGAAAGACAAAAAAAAAAAAAACAGAGTGAGTTAAAAAAAAAAAAGATGAAGCAGTTTGAGTACCATGGCGTGGAGGCGGAGAAAGCGGAAGCGATGAGGAGATACAACAACCGTAGAAGCTACCCTAACTTTCTACGTTTAGCCGCCGTAGCTTCTCTCTGTTACTTATGGTTCCCAACTGTGGCGGTTTTGTTACAAACCGTCGCCGGTTTGATTTACCGGACCGGATCGGCTTTGATAAACGATCGTACTGTCGCCTTCGTCTTCGCTAACATACTCGCCGTTTTGATCTTCCTTCTCTCCGGCGAGAGCAACGACGAGAAGAGTAGTAGTAGTAGTAGTAACGAACCAGATCTCTACGATCAGTACACATCTTCTTTCTCCGCCGTAACCGTAACCGCCCCCGATGAGAAAGTGGTGGAAGTCGATGTTGATTCGAACAAGCAAATCGTTCCGACGGCGGAGGTTGAAGAGGCGGTTACGACGAAGAAGGAGATCGTTACGGCGAATGTGGTGGAGCACGATGAATCGAACAAGCAAATCGTTCCGGCGTATTTCCCGGAGGTTTCTGCGGATGAGGCTAGTGAGGAGAAGGCGGTTACGACGACGAGAGTTCATAGGAGGACGAAATCGGAGGCGAAGAAAAAGAAATCAGGGGCGGTGACAGAGTACCGGAGAACGGAATCGGCGAATGAGGTGGAGATGGAGAGGCTGAGCAGTGAAGAGTTTCGTTTGAAGGTAGAGAGCTTCATAATGGAGACGAAGAGAAGCCTTATTCTAGAAAACGACGTCGTTGATTATTCAAGGTCGATGACTTGGATCTAGACATGGCCTCGTTGCTACTACTGCCACTGCCGATGGCTATGGTGGCTATGGCTCTGTCTCGTGGTAGTCTAAAAAGCTGACTTGGAATTAGATAGGGGTATAAAAGTAAAAACTCAAAAAATGAGTTTGGTAGTTAATTTTAAAATTAGATGATGCTGGTGGTTTTTATTTTTCTAAATTCGCTAGCTTTTATTTTCAATTTTTCATCTTTGATGGTTATTATGCTTTTTACTAGGCACCACAATGAAGCTGAAACACGGAAATACAATATTTCTTTGCTTTATAAACACATTAGTATATTTTATCTCATTGTAATCATCAATGGCTTTATAAGTAGAGACATTTTCCATAATGACTCATTCATAAAACATATAAGACCAAAACAAAATTGGAGAAAATTATGATCATATAGCGATTAAAAACCCTTGAGATGCAGACGCAAGTGAGGGAAAATAGTCACTGATATATAAATAAAAATGTACTTTAAATATCAACAAAAAAGAAAAGAAAAAAACAGTTTTCTGATTTTCCCCCAAAAGTAATCAAATCTTTGCTTAGGAGACCTAAATCCCGATATAAACATAGTTCTCATCTATATAGGGATTGGTGTGTATACGAAATTACCAACCTACTCAGAATGCAGAGTCATATCACCACTTCTCGTTAATTTCGTATATAACCAAACCCCAAGCTCTCTTCACCAGCACGCCTTCTTTTTCTTGTGATACTTCTCATCTTCTGCTCGGTCTATGTACGCCAAAAGATCATCTTGTCTCACTAAAGCCTCATGCAAAGCCTAAATCATTGGAGAGTATGAAGTTAATATGCAAATACAAAGACGGTTCCTTTCTATATCAATCAATGAAAGAAACACTATACCTTTTTTGTAGCGATGAGCTCTGCTTCAAGTGCATCCACGCGATAAACAGCTGTGTTAAGCAACTCCTCTTTCTCAGGAGGCATCTCATGTCGCTTCGAGTGCAGTGTTTCAACCTGTTTCTCAAGATCTCCTAGTCTGTTTACAACAGAAGAAAACACATTTCTCTCCGTGGTACTAGCAGAAGCCGGTGAAGGAGGAAGAGACTCTCTAGCGATTGTTTCATGAACTGAGGTTTCAGACTGGGAGTGTCTTTTACTCTGTGGCAGAGCCACAGCTGTGATAAGCGTAAGCAAGTTTACAAGGAACGCGGTTAGCCACATCCAGATATGACTAACCAATCCTGTTTTGCCCAAACCGGGAGTACAGTCTGAACCTGCCCCAACATATTTCATTACATTGAAACTTTTTTGCATTCATCTGATTTCTGATTTACATATCATAGTATTTAGCTTCCACTCTTTTACCTTCTGAGGCCTTTGGCTTTTCATGGGCCATCCAAGCAACATCCACAACTTTGTCCACCATTGGTGAATCATACTCTGATGAATCAGTAGGATTTGATCTACCATTGGCCCTAATCTGAAAGTAAGGTAAGGTAATAATTAAAGTAATCTGAAATGCATACTGTGATTTTTCACTTCCGTACAATAAAACACTTACATCTTCACAAACAGGAGTCAGCTTGGGCATACGAATCCCTCTATTTACTTTTGGAGAAGCCATCTCTTCCACTTCAGACCCTGATTCTGCTGTGGAGGTGTCACTCATTTTTATCTAAAGACAAAGGGGGTATTATTGTTACTGTCAGATACATATTATCAAAAACAAGTTTCCCGTCTAAGTCCAGAAGACCTTTACCCCAGAAAAAGATGGCTTCTCGCTCGAAGACATACGAGAAAAACTGTTTAGAGCTGAATTATGCCTGCAGAGCGGTCCACCACTTTGAACCATCTACAGGTGGGGAGATCAGTTAGGTAACATTATTCTATTTGTGTTAATCTCTTTAACTAAAATACAGTACAGAATAGGCTGTGGTAAATAGATTTTTTACCTTTAATATCTCTGAGTCATTCCAGGGACCTTTATCAGATCTCATACAACCACCTCGATCGGCACAGGTGCAAGTACCACCAAGAAAATCTGGCAGCTGGCTGAAAAAGTTCCGAATGTGGTTAGGAAGCTAAATCATAGTTTCGACTCATGTCAACCAAACAAGAGGATTGAGAAGTCTCTACCTTGCATCAATCATCTCAAGTAATTTGCTTTGGTACTTGTTACCAATAACCTATTACAACAACACATCGACAATAGTCAACACGATTAAAGATAATCTTTAGGATAACTTGTGGAAATGTGGATGGATATGCATAGAAAAGGGTAAATTTACATGAATCTTCGTGACTGTTTTTGGATCAAGAAATTGTTTCACAGTGGCCCAAACTAGCTTAAAACCAGAACCACCATTGATGATGAACATACGATGAAGTGTCTGCATATAGCCATATATATATGAAAAGTTACATTATCCTTTATTAAACTAAACTGAAAACACACATTTGGTCACAAAATCAATAGCAACCAGCTCATACCTCAGGGTAGTTATCATTGTCAATCTTTTGCAGCTGGATTATGAGATCCCTCGCAGGCTTAGAAAAGTTCTTGAATCCCTGCAAAACATAATTGAAAGGATTCAAAGTAAAAAGATGCAGGACATCAAACAACACACACGGGAAAATTAAAAGAATCTGGTTTTTTTTTTTTTAAGTACCACGCCTTGGACGTCTAGAATAGTTGTGCTAGAGTCAATGTGTCTCTTAGCAGCAATGCAGCAAGCTGGAAGCTTAATGTTGATAGTTTTCTCAAACTCTCGAACATGATACCTAATGAATCTTTCAACTGTAGTGACTTGCATGAGCATAATTGGATTAACTTGTCCTAATCTTTCAATGTAAACAGGTCTTCCTTCTTTGTCAACACCATGATAACCATGAGGGTAGTATTTCAGAACCTCATCTAACTCTTCGAACTCAAAATCCTATTTGACACAAAATCAAACTCTTATCACATGAAGTTGACACGCATATTAAGATTTTTGAAAACAAAACATATAATTAACCTCGAAAATTGTGTCTGTGCCAAAATCTTTCCTCCATTGAATCATATTACTCCACATTAACTTAGTTTTTCCAATATCAAACTTCCTAGCTTTCAAGAATCTAACAGTGAACAAAGAATCATCATCATCATCATCATCAACAACAATTTGTCAATCGTGAGAGAGAGGGGAATAAAAAGCAAACCTCAACATAATGTGATAATCATCAAGTGTAGGAGGAAGCAAATTCTCAGAGACGAGCAAATGACGGAACTCGTCAACAGCACGCAGCTCCTCGACGTCGTGAATGTCTTCAATGGTGAGAGAGAAATTACGATCGCCGCTTCTCCTCCTGCTGCTGCTTTTCTTCTTCAGCGAGTGTCTGAGTTTGCTGGAAGCTTTCGCTGCTTTCTTCTTGAAATTGAAATTCCCGATTCTTGTTTTCTTCTCATCCTCAGATACTTCGAAATCTGACCTCCGTTCTCTTCTCTCATCGTTGCTCGAACACCCTTCAAAACCTGCAAAACAAAAAATCACAACAACAATAAAATCTCAATTAAACAACAAAAATCCCCAAAATTCTCAATCCAAATTACAGTTTCTCAAACTCAATTCCCTAAAATTCTCAATCCGAAACCTATATGTAATTCGCAGCAACCACGATGATCGGAGAAAAGGGAGGGTGAATAAATTAAAACTCACAAGGCCTCGCGAGTCGATCAAGAGAGCCTGACATGGGGGAATCAAGGGATCTCCACGAGAACTGGGGGATTCGAAATCGGGCAGCCTCCTCCCAAGAGAGAGAGAGAGAGAGAAGCGATTCTTCTTCTTCAGAGGAGAGAAATTGAAAGAGACGTAAAGAGGGACAAGTAAAGTGATGATGATGGAGGTTTTATAACCTCATATCTTTAGTCTTCTTTATAATTAAATTTAATTTAAACTTTGGGCTAGAGAGATACATTAATTGCTGTTGTTAGCCGGAAAACACTAACGGCAGACGCTAACACCGTCGGTGATTTTTTTTATTTTCTTCTTTACAAAGACTTAGAAAAAATGTTTTTTTTTTCTCTTTTAAATCCTGATAAATTACTTCTATTTTCTCAATATATATATTTTTATTTAACTAGATGATTTCCCGCGCGCGCCAATTACCGTTATAATTTTTCCTTGTTAGTTATATAAATTCGTTAATAATAAACTATAAAATGTATTATAATGAGACAATTGCTTATTAACTATGATATATCAAAGTAGCTTTTTTTTTTCTTCAAGTCTGATTTTATATAACATGTACCAAAATTACAACTTTGGAAGCTTCTACTTTTCACCTATTACAAGGTTGGATTATCACATGAAGAAAGATAATCTCATTGTTGCATAACTCAAAGTAGCCAGCGATTTTTTCTACTACAGTTAATTATAGACCAATAAACAAACCGATTAAACTAAAAAGATGAAACAGAGATCAGTACACTGATCTGCAACCATTCCTTCATCTTCCATCTGTTGTAGATAAGCAGGATCCAAAAAATGCGAACCAAAAAGTAAACTTTCCATTATTCCTGCTTTGAAGATACTACAAGTTCCCAAAAAACCTTGACAGTGATTGTAGAGTAATATTATCTCTTTTTTGGAGGTATCTAAATTCCTCCACCTTTGTATTCTTGAACTTTTTGTTTTAGTTTTCTTTCTCTATCTTTTGCTATCTCAGTTCTTGGATGTTTGGATGACTCTCTTACTTCAAATTTGGATGCTTCTCCAATTCCTGCATTTTTAAAAACTTTTGAAGTGCTTTCACGATCAGTGGATGGAGTTACATTAGAGCTGTTTGAGGATTGTATTCTGAGACTTGACGCCCATTTTGGTATTGGTACTGCAAAGAGCTGAACATTTTCAGCTTTGAAATCTGGAAAGTAAGGAGAAGCAGCCGCTATTTCCTCTGGATTAAGTGGAGGAGTATCCACTCTTGGAGGTTGAGAATTTGGTGTTGGAAATGATCTATCTGATATCTGAGATTGTGAATTGATATCATCCATGTTTAACATATCATTCTCAACAACTCTATTCTGATCAAGTCTTTCTGGAATTGCATGGTTAACTCTATTAGTCGGGATACGCTGAAGGAACGGACACTGAATCCTATGGTGAGTCATTCTGTAACAGTTACTACAGATTCTTCTAAGACGCTCATACTGAAAGCGTATCATTGCTGTTTCTCCAGATCTAAACCTGATTCTTCGAAAGAAACGTAGACAATCAGTAATTCCAAACCTTATTCTGACTCTGATACAAGCTATCTGAGTAGTTGTTGCTTCATGAAAGTCCATTGTCACTATTTCTCCAAGTCTTTCCGCTATAAGCTGCACTGTCTCATTAGATACATATGGTAGAGGGATACCACAAATTTGAACCCAGAGATCGATAGTAGTCAGAAAATCTAAGTTTGGAAAGTCCTCCCATCTTTGGAAAGCAACAAACCAATCATTGAAAACCCATGGTTCTCTTCTCTGCACTGAGATAAGATCGACTTCTGATTCAAAAAGAAACTAAATAAAAGTACCATCCAGTACTCTTCCATGAACTTGTGAAGCAAGACCCCATGACCTTGGTAAAGAAGATATCACCGTCTGAGGATTCTGAACACTTGGATTCAGTGCTCTAGCTATTAGACTTAACCTGTTGCGAGATATCGTTGCTGCGTATGCAGAATGAGGGATGAGTATTTCTGGATCATCACGTCCCAAAACCAAGTTTTGAATTTCATTCCACATCTCGTCAGCCATGAAAAGGTATTTAAAAGGAAAAAGGAAGAGAAATTTCAGGTAAAAACCAGAGAGAAAGGAAGGAATGGGTAAAAAGGTTAACTAGAAGGGTATATAAGTAAAAGAGATAGAAGAAAAGAGTTAAGAGGATACTTAAGATGAAGGTTTGCTAATATCTACGATAAGAGATAGAAGAAAAGAGTTAAGAGGATACTTAAGAGGAAGGTTTGCTAATATCTACGATATAAAAAAGATTTATAGAAATAGTAGAATAAAGATATAAGAAGTTAAAAGAAGAAAAGGTTAAAAACCAAAGATAACGTAGAAATTTTCACATTGATAAAATAACAGTCAACAAAGACTCAATCTTATCAAAGAGAAAACTAAGGATAATATAATAAAAAAGAACCTCTTCATGCAAACTGCCAGACAAGAGGACACAAGACAAACCTTTCACCTTAGGTAAATTTGAGTTGGAGATACCATTCCTCTTTTTGAAGTTACTTTTTTGTCAGAACCGAATCTGAATGGACTTAGAAGGTCAAGGAGGAAAACATTGTAACCTTCTACTTCAACTCCAGGTCAAACCTTGCTTGTGATGCAATCTTGTCTATACCCAGCCTCCGTTTGTTTCACATACTCTTTAGCAAATAACTCGGATAGCCACTTAGGATGCCCAGTAGCAACATAGGATTGTAAACGTAATCCTTTTATTACACTATTCGCTATTTCAAACGCTCCTTTGTTACAGCTTGGAGGTTCCATTACCATAAACCAATTAGATTTGTCGATTGTAAAGCTTAACAACTCTGCAATGTGACCTATCATAGCTGGCCAATCTTTCGGTTTATGGAGAGCTTGAATGATCTCAAAAGAGGATGCTCTAAAAGTAACTCTCTGCAGATGATGCTTATTCATGCTGTCCAAAGCCCATGTCCAACTTTTTAACTTAGCTTCAGTAAGAGAATGTACCTGGGTATACGATCTTCGGCTATGAATTAAGACCTTTCCATTTGAATCTCTGACCACCCATGATGCACCTGATGAGGCTTTTTTCCTAGACCAAGCAAATCCAATGTTGCATTAAGGTCTCCGATCAGAGGAGGGGTCCAAATAGCTTGTTGAGACTTATTTTGTTCCTTTTGAGTTTCATTGTTTTGAGCAATCCACCATGCGTGAGCATCGTCAAACGCCTTTTCCACTATTTTATTTGCCTAAGCTCCTTCTCCTTCAAATAACATCTTGTTTCTATTTTTCCACAGAATCCACAAAATCCAAGGGTTGACAAATCTTATATCCTGCAAAATAGCTTTCACTTGCGATATTTGAATCAAATGATTCATGTTGGCATAGATTGAGTCACCAAAACCTTTTACTGGATATGGCACATTGGATAAGGCACATACTTGTCTTGCTAATGGACACTGAAATAGAATATGATTGACAGTTTCAATTTCTTCTTCACATAATTGACAGTCATTCTTTTCATGGATGTTTCTGGTCTTGAGCCTGTCTTCAACTGCAAGAGCTCCTCTCAAAGCTTTCCACATAAAAACTTTAATTTTTGGGACATTTTTCATCTTCCAAAGAGATTCGAACAGTGGACTTAACGAAGGTTCTGCTTCAGCATCCTTGTAGAGGTTATGATGAACTTTTCGACTGCTTAGATCATAACCCGACTTCACAGAGTATCTACCACTATTTGTTTTTGCCCAACAAACTGAGTCTTCTTGAGATATCAATGGTCTTTGTCTGGAAATGATTTTTATCTCTTCTTCAGGGAACAACTCTTTCAGTCTAGGCCATTTCCAATTTCTGGTGAAAGGATCTATAAGATGAGAAACTTTCATGTCAATATTCACTAAGGAATGCAGACTTAAAGCTCTTCTAGATTTCCCATCGCAGATCCATACACTAGTTTTCTTACCATTGCCAATGACACTCTTTAAACCTTCATTTAACAATTCTCTGCCATAGAGAATGCTTCTCCAAGCATAAGAAGGTCGAGTTCCGTAAGTGGCATTAAGAAAATTTGTGTTGGAAAAATACTTGCTTTTAAAGATTTGCGAGAAGAGACTGGTCTTGTCATTAAGTAATCTCCATGCTTGTTTAGCTAACAAAGCCTGAATAAAACATTGAAGATCTTTGAAACCAATTCCTCCCTGCTTCTTAGGTATAGATAATTTCTGCCATCTTAACCAATGAATTTTCTTTGTATTCTGAAGATTATTCCACCGAAAGTTCATCATCACGCTTGTCAGATTTTTACAAAGACTAACAGGCATCTTAAAACATGTCATAGCATAAACTGGGAGAGCCATTGCTATAGAATTTAACAGAATTTCTTTGCCGCCTTGTGAAAGGATTTTCGCATACCATCCATTCATTTTGGCTAAAAGTTTGTCTTTAATAAACCCAAACAACTGCTGCTTTGAACCACTTAGACATTCCGATAAGCCAAGATATTTCCCCGATCCACCCTCCATCAATATACTTGATTTCATCTTAACCCAATTCTTAATCTCTGTTTTCACATTCACTCTAAAAGTAATTGCTGATTTATCTAATTTTATCATCTGACCTGATATTCTCTCATACTTAGATAAACACAACATAATCTCATCACGCTCCTCTTTATTAGCTTTGCACATTAGAAGGGTATCATCAGCAAAAAGAAGGTGATTCACTGAAGGACCTGTGTTATTGAATTGAATGCCTGTAACTTTTCCAATTTTTTGTGCTTGATCTAGAAGATGAATCAGAGCCTCCATACATTGAACAAAAAAAAGAGGAGATAGAGGATCTCCTTGTCTAATGCCTCTTTCAGGTTTAATGAATCCATGTGATTGTCCATTAATCAACACTGAATAAGTTACAGTTGTAA
This sequence comes from Camelina sativa, assembly GCF_000633955.1. Lineage (NCBI taxonomy): Eukaryota > Viridiplantae > Streptophyta > Magnoliopsida > Brassicales > Brassicaceae > Camelina > Camelina sativa. Next base: position 24,041,107 of record NC_025691.1, read on the forward strand.
CACAGCCCATGATCCAAGCTATCCACTTCTTATCAAAACCTAAAGCTATAAGAATTTCCTCCAAAAAAGTCCATTCTACTCTATCATAGGCTTTGGACATGTCAGTTTTGAAAGCCATGAACTCTCTGGAAATCTGATCATTAGTTCTTAAACTGTGCATTATTTCATGAGCAACTAAAATGTTGTCAGCGACTAACCTTTCAGCCACATACGTAGATTGTGTTGGAGAGACGATGTCTGGAAGGTGCAACTTCAATCTGCTTGAAATAATTTTGGAGATTATTTTGTATAAAACCGAACACAAACTTATTGGTCTTACTTCTGTCATCTTCTGGGGATTTAGAATCGTTGGTATTAAGCAAAGATGAGTATGATTCCAGCCTTTAGGAAGGATTCCTGTGTTAAAGAATCCCAGAATCTCCTTTATAACTTGATCTTTCACCACTGACCAATATTTCTGAAAGAAAAGTCCTGTAAAACCATCAGGACCCGGAGTCTTTTCACTATTAATAGAGAAAACTGCATTGTAAATATCCTGCTCAGTTACATCCTTGAGTAGATCTTGATTCATTGCTGTTGTGACTCGAGGCTGAAACCCCTCCAAATAAGAACTCAGATTGATTGGAGACGAAGTTCTAAATAGCTTTGTAAAAAAAGAAGAAGCAATCCATCCTTTTTCTTTGTTTAAATATCGCTCTACTCCAGTCTCATCTAATAAGAACTTCAAGGAGTTTCCAATTTGCTTGGATTTAACCGATGCGTGAAAAAATTGAGTATTTTTATCACCATCTAGTGACCATTTCTCTGAGCTCTTTTGCCTCCAATAAATTTCTTCTTCATAAAAAGCAATTCTTAACTGATCTTTTATATCATCAACTCTTTGCCAGCAGGGGTATTTGTGACTAACCTGATCATCTAACTCTTTTCTCAACCTCTGAATTCTTTCTTTAGTATTACAATCAGCTGATCTTTTCCACTTACTCATAGCTTTTCTACACTCTGCAATACTAAACATGGAAGAATGTTTGACGTCTGACCTTTCAGTATTCCAGGAGTTTTGAATAACCTTCATCAGAGAAGGATTATTTGCCATTCTTTTATCAAAACAGAATTGTTTCCGTACTAGCTCTTGATCATTGATGAATTTCATCAAAACTGGACGATGATCTGAACCTAGTTTCTCAAGAAACCATTGATGTGAATTAGGGAACATTGAAAACCAAGCTGAATTTCCAAAACATCTATCAAGCTTGCATTGAATCCACTGATGATTTCTCGTTCCTGTCCAAGTAAAACTGTTTCTAGACTTGCCAACTTCTTGCATATCACATAAGCTTATCATCTTTTTAAAAGCTCTAAAAGATGATAAGGGTCTAAGCGGACCACCTAACTTATTCTTATTAGAAAGGTTATCGTTGAAATCGCCTATCATACACCAAGCGTCTTTTCTATCAACACCAAGCTCACTCATTCTTTCCCATAACAGAGGTCTAAGATATGAAGCTGAATTTCCATAAACACAAGAAACAAACCAGCTTTTTTTACCTGAAGATATCTGTAAATCAAGCAGGTTCTTGTCGACAAAAAAAAATTCAATATCCAGTTGGTCTTTCCAAAAGATAGCTAATCCTCCACTGTTACCTTCTGGTTGCACTGTATGAACTTTATCATAACCAAGCTCCCTAAAGATTTTTAAAACAAAATCGTCAAAATTCTGAGTTTCCATGAGGAATATTATATCTGGGAAGTGATATTTTCTTATTTCTTTAAGATGTCGAATTGTCCAAAGATTCCTCAAACCTTGATAATTCCAACTCAATATGCCTTACTCATACATCAGCGGTTCCTCTGGAACCACCGTGTTTTGGTCCAACTTTAGGCATTTGTATGACATATTTCTAGACATCGGAGCTTTTCTCTTAACAACTTTATCCAGCTGCTTCCCATATCCGTTTTTGCTTTGTCTTTTTTTATGCAAGGAGATTTTCTTTTTTGAGGGTTTTTCTGTTTCACACTTATTCTTGATGAACTAGCATCAAAAACACCAGAGTTAACACTCGTGGAGAAGGAAACATCTGAAAATCCTGAGAAGACATCATCATTCCTTTTCTTCAATGAGACTAACTGATTCTGAAATGAAGATTCTTTTAAAGTATCAGCTAGCAGTTTAGGAGGAGCTTGTTGAGAAGCATCATGATCTGATTCGTGTATAAGCAACCCTTTCTGCTTATCAAAGCTCTTTGATGTGGATGGAGTTCTTTCACCTCTGCTGAGTAATTAAAAGGACACAAAGTCTTTTCATGTGTCAACCGTTGACACTGGAAAAATCTTTTTTGGATCCTTTCATAATCAAAGGTTATTAAAACTAGTTCTCCAGACGGGAGTTGAACTTCTTTTGAATTTCTTAGAGGCTTTCTGACATCCATTAGAACTCTAACTCGAAGATAATCTTGAGCTTGAGATTTTTCAGAATCAAAAAGTACCTGTAACACTTTACCAGCACACTCCGCTATTTCCTGAATCGTCTCCTTTGTGTAGTAATTAACTGGAATATTTCTCAGACGAATCCATACTGGAAGAAACATCAGATGATCAGCCGTAGGTTTTACGCTCCACCTTTCCATTACGACACACCAATCATCTTGTGTCCAGACTCATGCTTTTAAGATATCCTCTAAATCATCTTCTGATTTGAAAAAAAAAACGGAAATTTTTCCTGAGATAAAGCCACACCACGGACTCTATTCTGAATTCGCCAAATTCTGGGCATCTCTAAAATCCAATTAGACATCCTCTGATTACTGGGATTTAAGAATCTGCCCATTATACTACAGTGATTCTTTTCCATAGAACAGAATTTTGCTTGATCAGAAAGAACTAGAGGTTTGTCATCTAATGACATCTCATAAATTGCTTTATCTAGATCCATTTCTGAACCTTTAGAAGAAACCATAGCACCAAGACCAGATCTATGAGAAGCAACAGATGAACTAACTCAGCAAATCTTCTGGTTATGTGAACAAGAAGAATTGAGATCCAGAACAGCCACTATAGATAGAGAGAGAGATGAGAAACGCAAAGCCGACAGAAAAAGGAGAAATCTTCGGATGGAAGCTCTACTCAATTAGAGGCAAGTCTCTTTTTGAGAGAGATGTTCTTAAAGCCCTATCAAAGGGATGACATTGATAATTCTTGAGAAAGTCTTACAAAAGCTTAGAAAGCTTAGAGAGAAGGCAGATAAAATTTAGAGAGAGAAAATTTGTCGAAACTTTCATATGATGGTTAACAAACTCTATGTCTATTAGATCAAAGTAGCTTACCTAACATATTCACAAAGCTGAAATTGTATAAGTTTAATGAGTTGGTGTTTTTTTTGCTTAAAGATTTATTGAGCTGATTGAAATTTTGTGATCCAATATTACATGAATTTGCTATATTTTCTTTGCTTTGCTCTGTTCTATTTTATTTTAAATCCTGATTAACTATTTCTATTTTCTGGAAAAAAAATTAATTAGATGATTTTCCGCGCGTGCCAATTACCGTTCTAATTTTTTTGTTAGTTATATAAATTCGTTAACAATAAACTATTTTGAAATGTATTATAACGAGAGAATTGTTTACTAACTATGATACATAGTATGTCACCTGATGACCTAAACATATTCAGAATCTAAAATTGTATAAGTTTAGCGAGTTGGTGTTTTCTCATCGTCTTTAAAATTTATTGAGCTGGTTGAAAATTTGATATCTAATATTACATGATTTTGCTATAATTGTTTTGGTGTTTGTTCATATATGAGTTGTTTATGTACTATTGAAAACCACTTTTCATCTGTGATAATACATGATTTTCTGTTTTGAATATTTTATATTTAAAATATACAAATTCCTTTATTTCTTATATTTTTTGTTCTATTTTTTTTTTGCTTTTTCAATAAAACATTGATTATGAATTTATTATAAATATATTTTTTCTATATTTTGGGAGCCCACTTTTGACAAGTGCTTGTCACACTAATTTGTCCTATGAAACGTATGTTGCGAGATATTTTATTTGTATGGATATGGATTTTCGTTTTTTTCTATTTAATTTTTTTTCCATGTTTCAATTGACAATTTATTGAATTTTGTTTAAAATTTTAAATAAAAAGAAATCTAAAACAAAAGAAACGCATAGCAAAAGCTATTTCAATAGTACCATAATGTGAATTTCCAATCATTATCGATTCACCTAAAAGTCAATCGATTAAGAATTGTAAACTAGTTAAATTACACAATTTAGCTCAACCAAAACCAATTTATTACCACGCATATTGTTAATTGTTAAAATGGTTTTGGGGAAGAAAAAAAACATGTCTTCGATATAGGTATTTTACTTGAAAATATCATAATGAAACATTGAGTGAGTTCTGATGTAAGAAAATATATCAAGATATGTTCTAGAGACATTGACTAACAAACAAAACAGACACTGCAGATATGTCGGCAATGTCATCTAGATTGTCTTTTTCTTCCAAACTTTTGTTAACCATGTGTCACTTCAACAAAATCCATTAACATAAATAAACTAATAATACTAACTTGCTTATAAGATTGATACAACCGCAAGTAGCAAGAAAATAATATATTTTATATTATATATTGAGAAGAAAAATAAAAACTAAAAGGAAGAAAGAAGCACGAAAACAAACAACGCCGAACACAAGAGTAGACTTCTGATTAATTAGAGCGAGCTTAATTTGCATAGATTAACAAGTTATATGTACACATCACACTACATACATTATACATTTTTCTTTTCTTCTTGGGAAATGGGTGAAGTGCAGAAGCATTCTTCGATCTCCCATCATACAGAGACGACACTTCAGGCTTCTTCCTTCCTCCACTTTGATTCCGACCAATGACTTTCTTCTTGTTATGTACACAGCCAATAACTGTTGATCGAGCTGCCACAAGGAGAAACATAAGATTCGAGAAACAAAATTTTGGTCATTCAGTATGAATTTTCGTTTATTTCTCCTTACCTCTCTTATGTGTATTTCTTCAGGTTACGTTTGGCCCGAAACTGGCCAAGCTTGTCTCTCCACTCAGCTGCAAATCATAGAACCAACAATGTAATTGATCAGTATAACACTATTTGCTGATACATAAATCAGATTCGACTCAATGCTGAGCTACAGCCACCAATCAGACCAGTATAACACTATATGCAACCATGGATGTATGTACATTGTGGACATGGAGACAATAAGCTTACCGGCTTCATCATATCGCTCTTCATCAACAGCTTGCATCATGTTTCTCAAAATATTAAACTCTTTCGTATCAAGACAAGCTTGACCATTTGGTCTGCACAAAGTTGAAACGGAGTTTTAAGTTGCGAGTTGTGACACTAAAATCCACAGCAAAAAGATGTGATCAGGTTAGATTGATCTTTATTAATCATTAGATGTCTGAAGATTTACCGGTCTTGTTCAATAAATAGTAAACCATCTGAAGCAGGTGCCGGTGTTGATAGCTTTCCTGACTCAATGACTCTCATTCCATCACTATATGCAAGGTACTTGTTCACTTGGATAGGTACCTATAGATGGATCAACACGATATATCAATGAAGACGTATTTATATTTAGCTCAGATGGCAAATTATAAAATAAACATAGTAATGTCTTACCTTGCATCTAACTGCTATATTAATTGCATCTGAAGGCCGAAGGTCGAAGCTGATACAGTCCGAGGCATTACCCACCTGCAATGTAGTCCCAAAAAAGCAGCCTTAATTAGTAGAGGAAACAAGACAATTGAGTTCCTTAGACTTGATGGAAGTTGTATTAAGGAAACCAGTTACAAACCTTTGAAAGGTACAACTGGGCAAAGTACGCCTCGTGAACTCTTTTGGTGACTCTAACAAGTCTAACCTGTAGAAAAGTTGTGACATTTTTCATGAAAAAACATGTTCACGAGAAGAGGAAAAATACATAAATGAGGACAAACTGAAACCATATGACATACTTCGTAACCCATTTTGTCCACCATTTCCTTCACCACTTGATACATGGTAGGTCTTGCCTGTAACAAGTAAAAAAACCATAAAACCTCTCTTCAATCACTCTTTACTGAACCAAAAAACAAAAAAAGACAAGGAGGGATAAAAGCATACAATTTGGACATTGGTCATTGCTGCCATGAGTAATACAGTTGGCATCTCCACTGCAATAAAACAAAACGAAATAAGAAACTGAAAACATTCTGAGAGTGAGATAAAATATCAACACTTTTGAGATCATTAAAGCTAAGCTACTACACATACAGACGATAATGGGGAGGAGAAGACCAGTTCCATCTTCCATTTTCAAAACAATAGCAGGGTGTGGAGCATAATCTGGTAAATGCCCTCCTTGAGGATTGTTATGAACACATCGTAGTTGCCTACCATCCCTCATCTTAACCATGAAACCATCTGCTCCACTCCTTACTTCAACTAAAACATTAAAAAAAAAAAAAAAACAGACAAAGAAAATAATCAGACAAAGTTAATATAATAAGGTGGAACTCAAATTCAATCAAACCAGACAAAGAAAATAATTGCACGAACTAGCTTACCAGCTTCCACAACACTAGATTTAACATAATCTTCATCGTGTTCATTAAAATTCTCAGCGGTGCTTCCAGTACCATCAGAGTGAGAGCTGAAAACACACTTAATAGTACTCCTGTTGCAGAATCTAAGAGTGATTGTTGTTGTGGTAACCTGATGAGACTTGACACCTTTGTTCGGATGATTACCCCAGAATTGTCTTCTCGGTTTCAAACCAGTGTAGTTGACAAGTGAAGCACATGCACCACTAACTTGTCTTGGACGAATCGTAGGGCATACAACTGGTGCTTGAAGCGACCTCATCTTCCTTCCTTCAATACACACAATCATCAAATCAAACACAGGAGATTTTAGAGTATCAAAAACATTACCAAATCTCTAATCTGAAAATTCTAAAAACTGGATAGCAGATCATTGATCCATACAATAGATTCCAAAACAAACTACCGAAAAAAAAAAAAAAGTCAAATCAATCAATGATCTCTATATACAATGGAAAGAGTTTATCATGTAGATCACTTATTCATCGAATTTAACCATAGATATCCCCAAAAACACACATATTGATGATGATTGATCAAATAAAATAGGAAGATCATAAATAGTTTTCTGAATCACTTACAAGTGGAAACGGATAAGATCAGATGATCGTGAATGGTATAAACACTCGCACGAGAGAGAGATTAGTGAAGAAGATCTCTGAACGGATCGATTCAAGAAGAGGATCGAAGAGTTCCGAATGAGAAGAGAGGATCAATCGGAAGAAGAAAGAAGAAAGAAGAAGAGAGAGAGATGATTCTTCACTTGAGAGATCAAAGGAGTGAGAGAATCTCCGTTACCTTTATCGACTCAGTTTTTGTTTTAATTGTCGATTTTACCCCTTTCCCCCAAATTTTGATGTTTCATTTCGTCGCCTAACCTTTTCGTATTTTATTTATGGACCAACTTTTTAAATAAATTTAGCGATGTTTACCAAAACAAAAACATCCTTATTAATACTAAATTTTTGATTAAAAATGTAATCTGGTAATTCTTATTTATGTTTAGTCAATGTTAATTGTAAAAAGTGCTCTTTAGTAAATGAAAAATGGGAATCTCATATAGATTTTAAACATAATTAAGGGAAAAATAATGATACAGTATGTATGCTTTGACATTTCTGGTTAAGGAAGGCATCGATATGTAAAAAAAAAAATCTTTAATTATTATTTGACCAAACAAAAACACATGATATTTTGTGCTTTGGTCATTGTTATACAATTAGGACACCGTCAATTTTAATTACGTCTAATTTGAGCAAGAGATGTACCAACAACTTATTATTTAGTTAATAATAATAAAATCATAAGGCATATAAAATTGGTACGGAATAACTCATTCACCTGTATTCCTGTTTTTTTCTTGAACCTATCCTAATATTGTAATTAGGAAACCGAAATGGGAAAGGGTTAAAAAAGGGAATTCCAATAATGTAAACGTGATGACGTGAGAACAAGACAACGTAAAAGCTCGACACGTCATTACTTGACGGCAGACGAAATATTATTCGCCTATATGGATGCCACGTGTACCTGCGCCCTTTGTATCTCTCAGAGATGGTTTTGGATAAGGTAGTATGTAAGTTATAACTTATAAAACATGGACTCCCTTATTTTTAGCCTTTTCTTTTTTTAATCTTCTAGAAAAAAATGTCCTATCTAAAATTATATATTTCTGATATACTTTAACTAAAATAGAATATTTACATTTATATCTAACCAAAAAATAATACAGTTTATGTTACAACAAAAAAAAAAAAAAAAGAGAAATGGGAACATTATATAAAAATAATACTATCAATTAACAAAGTCTGAGTAATTTTTGATTGGCCAATTAGCGGAAAATGCAAGTCTGAATCAAGGAAAGTGAAAATAAGCAAGTTGAAATTGAAACTAGTACAAATTTGTAAGCTAAGAGGTCAATGTCAATGATGGGCCCTTTGACATTGCCAAATACCTTATCGGTCCAACGAAAAAATTGATAGGTTAATGGCTTCACGAGCGTTCCTTCGTTATCCAATTTCTCAGCCCCAAAAATATCCTCACCCCACCCCTCTTCCTCAATGTTTGGATATTTTTTTTTTTCTTTTCTCATTTGTATTTTACTTTTATGCATATGCATTATTGCTTGATCATTGAGACTGACATGAGAGTGCTACGATGCTGGAGGAAAAACAAACAAACAAACAGAAGGCTAAGATTCTCTGGGGTTTATTTTCTATTGCATGAATGATACATTATTACAAATTATGTTGGTCCAAAACAAAATTTGGCCTATAATTAAGGCCCAATAATTACCCATGTTTTCTAGCATCTAATGAATATTTTAACTTTTGATTTAATTAATTAATTAACAACCACCACAAAACACAACAAAAACAAAAGTTAACGGATCAACCGATCAAAATCAAACCCGTTTTATTGGATGCAATTAAGAAAACAATGGGCTTGAAAGGAGAAGGCCCAACATTTCAAAAAGCAACTACAGTAATAAGTCAAAGCGTTGACCTTAATACGGACAAAAGATGGAGCATTCACAAACATCTGAACTGGTCAAATATAATCACTGAACAGCATATTCGAATAGAAAGAGCATACAACATATTTTGATTTATTGTTTTTATAAAAAGAGTGATATTTGGGTATTAACCGAACTTAATTACACGGTTTACACTTCCGACTCTATATGTATAATTTTTTATTTGTCTTATGTGAATTTCTCCAAATAAACATATAATAATCTATTATTATAAAATTGATGGTTCGAGATGTATCTCAAGAGGAACCTTCAAGTTCTTTTCGTTCGAAGAAAAAGCTAAATTGAAATATATCTATATATATATATATCGTAGTATAAGATTCATATATTTTTAAAAAATAAGAAAGATAATCAGATGCACGTATATGTATGAGCTATATATGATAAGGTGTTTCTGATATTTTTTGCGACTTTTAAAAAGATTCGATGTCGGCTGCTCTAAGCCTCGTTCACTCACTCTCAAGACTTTTAGCATTCTCTCCCGACTTAACCCTACCACTATTTCATTCTTTCTTTCTTTCTTCTTTCCTTTTACCACTTTACGTATTTTTCATTTTTTTTTTCTAATTTTCACTTTGCATCGGTTTTTTTAAAAAAAAAAAAAAAAAAAAAAAAAAAAAAAAAAAAAAAAACATAGAGCGTAGTACCAAATATGTTACTGATTAGTTAGTAAAACCGCTTCACATGATCAGAGATTTTTTCTCCATAAGTATAGATAGACACTTGGTTTTATTTGGTTCATTACTCAAATTCTCGAACTGACACTCACATTGATACATGTAAATATGATCATGGAATGGTTTCCTTTATCTCAATTAAGGACTTTTGTTGATATGAATCCATATTCTTGGACTAAAAAGTTATCAACATACAACACATGTACAATAAAAAAATTTTCTGGTCCTTAATGATCATTTTTATCTCTATTCACACAACTAGCTAGCACACCTAGCTAACTAATATATCATCAATTAAAGGCTTAATTATACAACGAAATTTGGTAAATATATATATATATATATATATATACATGCACTTCACCAACAGTCTCAGCGACTATTAAATAGTAGTAGTACAGTAAAACCTCTATAAATTAATAATATTAGGACCAAGACATTTTATTAATTTATAGTGATATTAATAATTATTATTTTATAGTGTAAATTAATAATTATTAATTTATAGGTATATTTTTAATTGTTTATTTTTTAAAAAATTATGAATTGAGACAATTTTTGCAAAATAAGATTAGAATTTTGGATGTTGTAAATTTTATGGTATCGGAATTGAATTTGAAATAATTAAAAAATATTTTTGACAATGAATTACAAATATTATAGACAAATTCACTTATACAAATGACGTAAATATTCAAATTTATGAATAAGAATATCAATTATCGTATTTTAATATTCTATCAAACTATCCNAAATATATATATATATATATATATATACATGCACTTCACCAACAGTCTCAGCGACTATTAAATAGTAGTAGTACAGTAAAACCTCTATAAATTAATAATATTAGGACCAAGACATTTTATTAATTTATAGTGATATTAATAATTATTATTTTATAGTGTAAATTAATAATTATTAATTTATAGGTATATTTTTAATTGTTTATTTTTTAAAAAATTATGAATTGAGACAATTTTTGCAAAATAAGATTAGAATTTTGGATGTTGTAAATTTTATGGTATCGGAATTGAATTTGAAATAATTAAAAAATATTTTTGACAATGAATTACAAATATTATAGACAAATTCACTTATACAAATGACGTAAATATTCAAATTTATGAATAAGAATATCAATTATCGTATTTTAATATTCTATCAAACTATCCAAATGCAAATGATGCATATTTAGAAATTGAAAACTTTTAAAAGTCTTAGCTGTTTTATGAAATGTTATAGAATATTTTATATCATTATAGTTTGAAAATACAACATAAAAATTATTTTATAAAATGAGGTTTAAGAGAAACATACTTTACTATTTAAACATATATATTTACATATGTAAATTTACGCAGCAGAAAAAAAAGTATATATAAATTTACATGATTATTAATTTATGATATTATTGGGACTATATTTTATATAGGGATTTCAAAAAAAATATTATTTTATTATCTTATCGATGTTTGTTATTTTTTACACTATCCCGACTTGGAACTACCAAAATTTATTAATTTATAGTGTTTATTAATTTATAGAGTATTAATTTATAGACGTTTTACTGTATATCTTTATAGGAGTGCATGAACCTGAAATCACGTACCCGTCGTCATTTTGACTAATTTTTGTGCTATTAAATAAGTGATCTCCTTCCAAAAATGATCAAAATTTAATACGCGTCGATTAGGTTGTTGTGTTTTTTCTGTCTTCTACAAATACGTACGAGACAATAATTTTTAAGTAATAACAACTTAGACGACGAATTCAGAAAGGTCATATGCTCAAGTTTATGAGACACCAATATGTTACACAATTGTATAATTGTATATTGCCCTCTAATTAGGTATATTACTATATGTAGTATATGTGAGTGCATATGCGTGTGTTTTTCGAATCTGGTTTTTTGATATCCAAGATTTGATAGATCATGCATGTCGATGCTAGTGTCTGGAACTTGTTCCAAGATTCTTTTTTTTTTTAATTCTTTTAATTATGTTTATCGTTTAGGTATTCTTTGGTCTTGGTTTAAAGAGAATCCTTCTAGAATTCACATACATATATTTATGTTTTCTTGATAAAATTAACACATATTCTATAGCATTTTTCTTAAGCAAAAGAATATCCCCTCCATTTGCATATATGTTTAAGTTATTTACCAAGCCATTGTGTGATAATACGTAACTGCGTACGCATATACCATACTAATTATTATATTTTATTTGTTTAGTCAGCAAAGTCTTGAATTTTTATCAGTATCCGGACATTACAAATCGGCCGCAATGACTTCGTTTAGAATTCGAATTCATACCTAAAAAAACTGGAATGATATAGTCACTTCTCTGATTGAAGAAGTTGGTTTTTCTCACACTGTCGTGCTAATTAGCTGACTAATTAAGTTACAAAAGTTCGTGTGTTACTAAAGTTCGATCGATACTATAATACTCTGTAAGTATAGGTTTTAAGAGATCAAGTAATATACTAATTATACTACTGTAAGTATAGATTCTCAATGGTAAACATGTTCCGGTTAAACTCACTAATGCATGCTTGAATGTGCATGTGCCATTTTTGCCTTAGTACCGAAGGAAAAGTCCGGGACCGTACAAAGGTAGACAAGAAATCTCGACCCCTAAGTTGCAACATCAGTTTTGATGTGATGTATAAAGAAAATGTTTATGTATGTGTGTGTTTCTTTACAATGAATGGCCAATATAATATGCAAACTGTAAAATATATCAACTAATCTCGTAACGTCGTTGTATATATGTGAGGCATATATCGTGCAACGTGTCTATATGTTTGAAAATATCTTCTGGTTTTCTTTTTAGAGAATTAAAAACTATAGCGACTTGTAAATAATGAAGATAAAATAATTAAGTGAGTTACAAAAAGCAAATAGACTACAATAACTATTTTAATGACTAGAACTTGTCACCTAATAATTTTTCTTCGACGTATGCTAATCTAATTTCAAATTTGAATGTATGTGTGTGTTTTGTATATCAAAAACACGAAAAAACTAACAGTTGTTATGTTCTTTGTTGTTGCTAGGACAACCAACAAATTATAGGTATTTTAAGATAAACCAGTCAGTTCCTAGAGAGAACCAACCTTTAAGAATGACTACAAATTTTGTAAAAAGAGTATTTCGCAAATAAGACATTAGGGAAGATACCTGTTAATTGAAAAGGAAAAACAAAACAGACGAAGAAGAAGAAGATGAACTTCAAGAACATTTTAACAACAAAAAAAAAAACCTTCAAGAAAATGCCCTTAATTTGTATTAGAAAAAGAAGATATAATACGGCTTTTAAAGGCTAGCTTTTTAAAAATAGGAAATTGACCCCAGTTGTTTGCTTTTAATCTCGTCCGACCCTACTTGGCCAACCATCAAAGATTCATTGTCTTCCTATAGTTTCTCTTTCTCTTTCGTTAATTAGTGTAACATCCGCGAACCAGAATTTGTATTTTTTGTTTGAGTGTCGATCGACACCTCGGAGAAGATTCGGGTTCTGATACTGAATATGAAAGAGGCTTAGGATCGGCAGAAGAGCTATGCTGATAAGAGAAGGAAAGATTTTGATTTTCAGGTTGGTGATAGAGTGTACCTCAAGATGGTCATGTTGCAGGGTCCGAACAGGTCATTGACAGAGACTAAGCTGAGTATGAGGTACATGGGTCTATTCAGAGTAGTTCAGCGGGTGGGACCAGTGGCATAGCGGCTGGAGTTGCCTGAGGTTATGTGTGCGTTCCACAAGGTATTTCATGTGTCGATGCAGAGGACGTGTCTTCACGAGGGTGATCAGTTGTTGGCTAAGATTCCTGAGGATCTTCAGCCCAACATGACCTTGGAGGCGAGACCGTTGAGGGTGCTCGAGAGGAGAGTGAAGGAACTTCGGAAGAACAAGATTCCTTTGATGAGAGTCCTGTGGGACTTTGATGGAGTAAAGGAGCAGACTTGGAAGACAGAGGCGAGGTTGAAGGCAAGGTTTGAGAAGCAGACCGCGACTTGAGCTTGTCTAGCCAGGTCCAAGTTGTAGTCCGTGGTTGGAGCTGGTACGGAGTATTCCAGCCCATCTCTCTTGATACTTGGTTGCTTAGGGGTGGTTGGTTGTGCGACTAAGTACCAAGATGAGGTGGTGTTCGGGATGCGGGTTGATAGCTCGGATTGTTGTATCTTATTTTTCTTATGTATTTCGTTGAGGTTGTAACGATTATGACATTTTTGAGATTAATAAGATGAGTATTTTTCTTTATGTTTAATTGTTTTTGTCATGGGAAAAAGAGAAATAGCTCGGATTTCTATTTTTGGAAAGTTTCCATAAATAGAAAGTTTCCACAAAAAGGAAGTTCCAGAGTTAGAAAGTTTCTAAAAAGGGAATTTTTTTGTGGAAAGTGTTGAGGTAGATCTAGTCGGGAGATACTCGATGACATCAGACTTGTTTGCTCAAGGTCGTGAGGGCCCAACTCGTGTGATACCGATAGCTTGATGGACTTTGTGGCCAGAGAGTGGGAGTGGTATGTTGCTTCGGATGACGATCCGAGAGCGCGCTTTAGGGTGACGACCCAAGAGCGGAATATTTGAGACTCCCTAGATACCGTAGCTGTGAGTCGAGGCTCGACAGTAAGCCGGTTTGTCTCGAGGGTTGCGATCCGAGAGCGGGGGGAGTTTGTGTGAGTGACTTCCTGGATGTCGTAGCTTAAGGCAATTTGGCCTGATAGCGAGCCGGCATGATTCGTTTGTTGCGACCACGGACGGGGGAAGCAGTGAGTTGTGAGCAAATAGTGTTTTTGATGTGAGTATAGTGGCTAGAGGGAGACCTCGTGGGTCAGTCGGAGGTGTGCGGGCTGTTGCGACAGTTGCACGGGAAACCTTGGCTGATGGTGTTCAGTCCGGTCGGAGGACGTGTGGCCGTGTTGACGGTGGCACTGAGATCCTTGAAGGATGGACGGTGCTGCGGGATTAGAGGACGAATCCTTGTTGGTGGGAGAGAATTGTAACATCTGCAAACCAGAATTTGTATTTTTGGTCTGAGTGTTGATCGACACCAACATTTCCGGATTCAACCGGTTTGTTTTGGTTGATGTTTGGTTCGGATTGGTTCAATTAGAAATCTCTAAACCGACATATTTAAGAGGTGGGTCGACGAAAAAGGGTTAAAAAAAAGTTTCTTTTTGTGGCCGCTTAAGTGTTTCAGAGAGAAAAAGGAGACTTGTGAGTATTCTTGAGTTTTGGAGAGATTGTGGTGGTTTCTGGGAAGATATGTTGCTGTCTATTGCATCAAAAGCTTGCTAGGAGTGTGTGATAGCTGTTTTTGAGTCAGATTCTCCTGCAAAAGAGGTGAGTGCATGACCATGGCTTATCTAAGCTTTAGAATTCTATGTTTCCTTGTGATTTTGAGTTGTTTGATTGATTCCTTGCTTGCTTGTGGTTGTTTTGGTGTTATACGTCCTTCTGTGGCTTATGGATGAGTTTGGGATGAATGGGAGGCTTTGGAAAGCGGAGATCTGCAAGAGAGCGTCGAGGAAGACGATGCTCGGCATCAGTGTCGATCGACACCTTCGGTGTGTCGGTCGACACTTGTGCAAGGATGGCTCGGGAATCTTTGGGAGTGTCGATCGACACCATGTGGAGGTGTCGGTCTGACACAACTAGGGTTTTCGGGAGGTGTCGAGCAGGTGTCGGTCGACACTGGTATGGTGTCGGTCGACACCAACTTTTGTTGGTCGACGATTGCTTATTTCCGGGTTTGATTGATTTTGTTGATGATTGCTTGACATTAGATTCTCAAATGCTTGTGTGTATAGCCCAGTAGATGGGAGGATTGCCTCGCTAAGTATTTGTGATAATACTTACGCATCTCAATTGTTGTTTGTGGTGTGCAAGTAAAGGCAAAGTGTGATCGTGGAATCAAGACGATGAGGAGGATGATGTTCTAGAAGCTTGATTGATTGTGGTCTAGCTATTGTTTGGTTGCTAGTATTGAGTTGATAGAACATTGTAGGATGTTGGAATTTGGTTATTTCATTGTTAATTTAGGATTATTGTATTGTTGGTTATTGGATTGTTATTGTTGGAATTCTTATTGGTTTAATTGAATTGTTTTGTTATCCGCTGTTGTTGATTGTGCTAAGGTGTTAGTGGATGTGGGACCGCTAGTGAATTAATATTAAAAGAAAAAAAAATGGAAAGAGTTGTTCCAATTAGTAACTAGAAATGGTTTTTTCAAACTTTTGATGTTAGTAGAGTAATCTAGTCTTAGCTAAACAAATTTGGAATCCCTAAGATGATAGATCTTAACTTAAGTGACATAGCTAATATCTTTATATATTATAGCCGTATGTAGTCGAGACATTGCATATGGGTCTAACTTACAAAAATATTAAGAATTACGAGTGAGGGAAACAAGAAAAACAAAAACCTTAGGGTCTCACTCATCTTTGAAAGAGATGCTTAACGGATATTAGGCAACTGTGTCTGTGTGTTTCCATTAAGTGAATTAGGGATTACGAACAAACCACCTCTATTTATATATTTTACACATTTTGTTTTTCTAAAACTAAACTATGTAGAATTAATATGGATTTCTTCTTGTTATCATCAAATTTGTTTATGAATTTGACTTTCACCAATTAAGTACCTAATCCAACAAGTGGAAAATGCTCATATTTAACTGAAAATAGAATATTTTCCTATGGTACCTTCATACCAAATTGTTGAATGTTTCCATACTTCTTTTTTATATATCACTCAATATATATAACATTGATAAAGTGTCCATTCATGCAAATTGACTAGTCACCAGAACCCACCTATAAAATAATTTGGCAAAACTTCTTTCGGCTTTTCGTTTTCCAGTTCGATCGAGGGATTCCACAATTAATAGTAAAGCAAATAATTTATGTTATTAATTTCAACGTACCTGCTTACTACACAATTCACTGAGTTTTTTTTGCCCTTTGTATGACCAAAAAGTTGAGTTCTGTGTGGCCATAATCTATCCAGATCATATATATAAAGAGATATATATACTTTTAGCCGTATACTCAAATTTCAGTTAAAGAAAGATTTGTCAATGTAATTTCTATATCGTAGATAAATATTTCTAAAATTTATTGGTAATCCCAGTAACAATTCAGTGATTGTGTTGTTTCTAAATTTACTCTTCGGCAAGATAGAACAACAAAACTAAAGAATCAGAAGTTGTTTTTCAACGGTTTTGTAATTGTTGTATGTATATATATTGATTCTATTTTCTATCATCATGACCTATACTATAAATCAATTGTTATGCAATGCTAGCTCACCAAAACAAATCATAAACTACTTGCTTAGCTAGCTTCGAGGTAGTACATAGAATAAAAAGTGGTCTGAATATAAAACAACTCCACAATGCTCGCAAAGAAAAAGGGATAAAGCAAAGGGAAAGAGATCAATGCTAAGGAAGAAAGATGAGGGCATGTGCTTTGGGTGTTAGGCAGATTCAGAATCTTTTCAAGACATTTTTTTTTTTTTTGGACAAACACATGATTTCATTCATTCAAATCAAATCAAGGTACAAGGTGGAAACTCAAAGATCCCAAAATTTAAAGAGTTACAAAAGTAGGTATTCCCCAATACCATAAACAAGAAAATAAAAGACTTTGAGGTGAACACCATGAGAGCTATGGAGCAAATGCAGTGAAGCAGATAGAAACATGGGAGATCATGGATACTCGAAAGATCATCATTGAGTGGAACGATGGATGACAGAATTGTCAAGGTCAAAAGACGCGTAGACATTGTAGAAGGATCCAAAGCCAAGACGCTCGCCAAGACGAAGTACACTAGAAGTGCGATGGCAGAGATTCCAGGGACCATGGTTGTAGGGTCCAAGGTAGGATGGTGTAGAGCCCAGGTCAGAAGGTATCTTCCATTGGACCTAGGGTAGTCTTCAATCCATAGGGTCCGAGAGCTGGAGGAGGTACTGAAGTAGAGTGGCTTGAAGTCGTTGAGTGAGTAAATTGGAGAGCAGGGCGATAGACCATAAGACTTTATGCCAATACAAACAGATCTTCCAAGGAAAACTAAAACCATATGCCAATGATAAAGGTCAAACTGTAACAATACAGGTGGGTTCTCTCTCACTTGGGGCCCTTGGCCAAGGAGATTAAGAAATCCACACAAAGCATGTAGCCAGTAAGACCAAAGAAAATGCAGAGTAGGCTTGGTCGATTTAGTTTTGGACAACACGGATAGGGTTTGTTTGAAAGAGGGTGGGTGAAGCTTAGGTTCCAAGCTCTTGAGGGTATAAAACATATCCCATAAGAGGTTAAAAAGCACATAAGTGGGATCAGGAACCGGGTATGTGAAACAAGGGCTGAAGAAGCTTCGGTAATCACCGCTCTTAAGCGACATGATCATAATGCCGAACTTCTTCAAGCCTTTCACAACATGAGTATGAATCCTAGATGTTTCACTAGGCAAGGTTCTCATAGACATAAGAGTTTGGCACAAACAACCTCTCAATGTGAAGCTTATAAATTCATATTCCATAAAGCTAGGTGAAACTAATGGCAGGGTTCTCAAAAATCGTTTGTATAACCAGAACAACCAAGGTATGTTAGAGCTATTTGCAGTCTTCGGACAAAAGCTTTCAGGGAACACTACCTATATTGGCTAAGGGTATACAAAGGGTGATTAAGAGCAGACCTTTAGAGAATGATAATCAAGACACCTATTTTTGCTTTTTTCTTACCTTCTATCTACAGTATATATATCTCTCTCGAACTTGTTTTATTTTGTAACAGACCTAATAATAATTATTACATTTTGATTCCGCTTTTGATATAGAAACCTGTTTTTGCCAAAACACAGTATCTTTGCCTTTGCTTTTATAATACTTTTTTCCCCAAATCCGTGTATATGTTTCACTAAGCAACTTGTATCCCTTTTGCGTTGGGTAAAAAAGAGACTTCACACCACTGACCACACACCACTTACCAAACTTTGCAGTACTAAATCTGATCTCAACTTTGATCAGCTTTGTTAACTTTTGGTATTTATATATGAGATTCAAAGCGAAACTACAAAACAAAAAAAATGGGCGTTAATTATAAACAATATGATGTTTATAACGTGCATATATAGAATTTGTACTCCGTTTTAATTGAATTACTAGGTCAAAATATATAATTTGTACTCCGTTCTGACAATCTGATTCCCTTTTGATATCTTAGTGAAGCAAACAATCCTGAAATTCTAGTAAGATCTATATCTAATTAGATATGATTAACTTGTTTTATTGATAGATTTTTCAGAGCTAATAATAACATTCTACACAAATACGGTTAATCTAATTGTATAACGTTATTATTCTTTACACTTTGAATTTTTTTTTAACATTTAGTTTTGTGAATGAGATGTGATATTCCTTGGTAAAAAAGCAATAACAAACCACCTTTTACGTTGAATGGAAATTATTGTTCTTTTGGTAAGTGGTAACCATTTGGTTTATAGACATTTATAGTGGGATCTTTTGCATACCCCAATATATGTCGCAATTTGATTCTCTTCTTCAACTGATTTTGGGGTTAAGATAAACTTGAGATAGTTTAATTGTTTTATTCTACGAAACCTTGTTAATTAGGTATTTATGATCTATCTAACTATCTTCAATATTATATATAAGGAAAATTATGTAAAATAAATTACGATTAATTCTAAATCAACAACGAAATAATATGACGATCGATATATCAGTTACAATGTTAAAAGGGTATGAATAAAAGACAAAACAATATGTCAAGAAAACATTTAGAAGTACTTTGTTACATGTTCCAATGGATGCAGAGACAAATTGATTAAAAATTAAAAGGATACCTAATTATCGTCAGACCTCACTTATTTGCTTGTTTGAACCAACATTGTTTATATTTGAATTTCATTTACTAACTTAGTAAACATTAAAAAATTATACATAGGACACGTGTCGATCATACAGCTCATCTTTGAGGTTATAACATGGGTCCACATGCGCACAGAGCACGCACTCTTGCATCGCACGTGAGATGTCCGTACGATTGACGGTCCATCTAAACATAATTACCCTTTCAATTAATTAACTTGATAACATTGTCCTTTCTTGGTTAAGAAATGACATTTTCTTTAAGATCGAGAACATCTTGATTATCCACAAATTCAATGTAACTCCAATCTGTTGCTTCTTTTGTGTACTCTTCCTGTTCCATCTTGAAATCGTGCTGAAACAGCAAAAAGAAAACTCAAAGCCTATTTGAGAATCAGAGCTGGAATTAATAAACCTTTTTTTATTGCAGTCAAGAACCTACTGTTTAACATGCTGCTGCAACTTCTCATTAGTGAAATTGATACAAAACTGCAACAGAAGGGTATTAGATTATTAGCAGAGGATGATGGAATGCATATCTGTGAGCCTTTGACAACGTAGAGATTTATTTACTTGTTAGTTTTGAAGCTTTCAAATTCGTAAATGTCCATAACTCCAATTAGAGATCTAGAATTGGCATCTTGTCCAATCAAGTTATTAATCTTGTCTACCAATCTGCACATTATTAGAGATATTCTGAATTTCTCTAAAATTTGGAATGCAAGTATGTTACTTTCCGGGGAGGCGAATGCCAAAATTCAGATACAATTCTGAAAAGAGTTATGAATCATATTAGTGTATATATTTATATATATATATATATAATATATATATATATATATATTAGTGTAGAAATATACATTACACCTAACAATTTATTAACCAAGAAAAGCATTTATTTTCTATATGACTACATTTTTCACACCAATTCAGATAAATATATCAAAAAGCTATAGGTTATTTAATATTTTTTTCCTCAACAATTCAGATAAATATATCAATTTTTATATCCTTTATAAATGCAAATATATTTATGAATACAAAAACTGTTAAGCAATAGTTACATTCTCACAAGTCTTCATAGCAATATTTCATAAAAATTATTTACTTAATATAATTCATAACCTCCAATTCCACTGGTGACAATATAATCAATAAGAATAGTTAAATTAAAAGAATACACATAAAATACTACAGCTTATAAAATAAATAAAGTGTGATTTTTGTAAAGTATCATTTGTATCGTTTAGATATTTTTAATCGGTTTTTTATAAAAGATATTTCTATAGTTTGAATGTGTTTAAAAAAAAAATTATATAATATTTTGATAAAATGTTGATGTTTCATACCAAAAATAAATTCGAATTTAATATGGAAATTATGATATTAACATAATACTTGGTTAAACTCATTCTATATGATAGAATTATAATTATTATATTAACATAATAATAATTATTATATTAACATAATACTTGGTTAAACTCATCTCTTTAATGGGTTAAATCTTTTTTATTTTTTTTGTCAAACTAATGGGTTAAATCTCATAAACCTTTAATCGTATGAAAATGTAAAACACAGAAACCTTTAATCGTATGAAAATGTATCATTCTATTGTTCTTTTTGTATATATTCTACATTCTATTCATTCTATACTCAAAACTATATTATATCAAGTACTTAATTTAAATTAAAATTAATATATTTTCCTGAAAAGATTAATTGACGGTCTAAAATTTGACTGAATTATTGACATTGGGAATATTATGGTAGAATATTAAATACCGAAAGTACCCATAGATGAATGAAGAAATAGCACCTCTACCCCTTATTCATCATTTGTCTTATACTCCAGGTGTCTGTTGCTGAACGGTTAATTCTGGTACTTTTGGGCGGTGATTCTGATGTATTAAATTTAAAAGAATGCGAAAATCAATAATCAAAAATTTCAATTATTACTTTTTTTTTTTAATCTTTAGAATTCTCTGGTAAAAAGCAAGGTTAATACACACATATTTAATTTTAAAAACTCGTCATTTGACTAAGAAAAAAAACTAAACAGATTACTTTATATCAGAGAATAAAATTAAAAAAAAAATACAAATGTTTTCACATATAGAATCCCCAAGATTCTTTCCTTTTTTCTATACAAGATGTCTAAAAATAGTCATTGGCTGTTATAGAATACAGAATCATAAATATAAAAATCAAACCCATAAACATGAATATAAAAAAATAAAAAATATTGCAAAACAGCTGTAACTTGACTGTTTCGGAAAATCCCACTTCACATGCTTCTTCATCTTCCCATTTTCTTTTCCTTTTTGTTCATTTTTTTTTCTAATTTTTTAAAATTTTATTTTGGTTAAAGTGCTCTAAACCCTTTATCAGATTCTATATAATCCCCTCCCAAATCCTTAATTTACCTCTTCCCCCCTTCGCTCTCGAATCAATCACTCACACACTCTCTCTCTCTCTTCTTTAGCGTTTTTTGTTTTGGTTCTCTTCCTCAATTTCTTCTTCTGCCTTTTTAACTTCCTCTCTTTTTTTTAATTTTTGATCATCAGTTTCTGTGTGTTTTGTTTTGATAATAATATTTTTTGATGTGGCAAAACTCTGGTGGATCTTGATGTTCAAACATTCATGTCTCCGGTGATTAGTGAAATCCTTAGATCTGGTTTAACTATAGACTCGTCTCTTAGACGCAGGACCCATCTTGTTCAATCTTTCTCCGTTGTCTTCCTCTACTGGTTCTATGTTTTCTCATAAATCATCTCTCCTTTAGCCCCTTTTATATATCTATATATCTTCTATAACCATAGTAATAACATAAAACTATATATTATATACTTCTCTCATATCTATTTTACATAATAACGTTCGGGTCCTGCGTCTTTTTCTTTTTTTTTTTTTGTGCGTGTGTTTGCTTTTCTTGTGTCGTGTGATATGAATAATAAAACTGAAATGGCGTCGTCGACTAGTGGAAATAGCTCGTCGACGATTTCAATAACCGGTTTACAAAACTCCGGTTCAGAGTCTGATCTCCGCGGGCAACGAGATCTGATCGACGAGAGGAAGCGGAAGAGGAAGCAGTCGAACAGAGAGTCAGCTAGGAGGTCGAGGATGAGGAANGTGGATCTTGATGTTCAAACATTCATGTCTCCGGTGATTAGTGAAATCCTTAGATCTGGTTTAACTATAGACTCGTCTCTTAGACGCAGGACCCATCTTGTTCAATCTTTCTCCGTTGTCTTCCTCTACTGGTTCTATGTTTTCTCATAAATCATCTCTCCTTTAGCCCCTTTTATCTATATATCTGTATCTATATATCTTCTATAACCATAATAATAACATAAAACTATATATTATATACTACTATATATCTACATAATAACGTTCGGGTCCTGCGTCTTGTTTTTTGTGTGTTTGTTTTTCTTGTGTCGTGTGATATGAATAATAAAACTGAAATGGCGTCGTCGACTAGTGGAAATAGCTCGTCGACGATTTCAATAACCGGTTTACAAAACTCCGGTTCAGAGTCTGATCTCCGCGGGCAACGAGATCTGATCGACGAGAGGAAGCGGAAGAGGAAGCAGTCGAACAGAGAGTCAGCTAGGAGGTCGAGGATGAGGAAACAAAAGTATTTGGACGATCTCACTGTTCAGGTGACTCATCTACGTAAAGAAAACGCTCAGCTCGTCGCCGGGATCGCCGTCACCACGCAACACTACGTCACCATCGAAGCGGAGAACGACATTCTCAGAGCTCAGCTTCTTGAGCTCAACCACCGTCTCCAGTCCCTTAACGAGATCGTCGATTTCGTCGAAGCATCTTCATCGTCTTCAGGGTTCGGTATGGAGACCGGTCAGGGGTTAAACGACGTCGGTGGAGGTGGATTTTACGATGGAGTGATGAATCATATGAATCTAGGGTTTTATAATCAATCAATCATGGCTTCTGCTTCTACTGCTGGTGATGTTTTCAACTGTTGCTGAGTAGTAGTAATCAAAATTTCATATCATTATCATCGTGAGATAGACGAATCTTATCTGGGGTAAAGATGTAACTTTCTTATGTTGATGCTCTGTTTTTATATTATAAGATGATTAAGTAACGCTCAATTAGAGTTTTAACTGATTGTAATTATAGACAGTGTAAGATATGTGATGTCATGAAGATGGTGATGTGAGTTTGGTATAATTTTTTTTTTTTTTTTAATAATATAGTTTTGTCTTTTCCTTGGGGTTTTCCTATATACCTTATTTGGGAGTATTTGTTGCTCTTATTAGAAATATGAGATTTTTGGCTATTAGCGAAAAAAATGAAAAATAAAAAATAAAAAAAATGTGAAAGATCGTGGACGGTTTTGTTGTAGATGGGTGGTCCATAACATACTATATAGAATTGGTTTGTTGTGATTATTGTGTTCGAGACTATATTGTCCGATGTGATAAATCATGATGCATTTTGGTACTTACATCTAAAATGAGTTATTATCATGGGTCACTCGAGTTTTCTCTTTTTCAAGAATCTTACGTACGAGAGGCACATGATTTCACTATATCAATAATTTCGTTTCTTTATTCCTTTAAATATCTACATGTCAATTCTTTCATCTTAGATTCCGATCAGTTGATGTATATGAATGTACGATTGTATCTTATTTATAATTTCATATGCAAACTGTAACTTTCATAACATACGTTCTTCTTATCAATCGAGGAATCTCAAACCAAAGTCTTGACTAATCTTTAGATCGTTGTTAAGCACACCGAGAACTTTTGTCATTCAAGACATCTGCAACTTCTAATTATATTAACATTTTAGTAAAAAAACTCGAACAATGATCTCCTAACCTTAAAAACGAAATTTAAATCAACCCCTAGATGGAGGCTAGCGACCATGAATGAGTTTCAACGAAGTTTACAGTGGCAATATTTACGGAGTTTAGTCACAATGATGACATTCGATTAGATAATTTGACAAACAAATCACCCTCAATGATCGTCAGGCACCAAAACAATATTTAATATAAACTTTTTACAAATCTACCAACCAAATAGCCGCAAGTGGTCACTGACGAAATGATTAAACCAGAAATACAAAAAAAAAAAAAGTTTCCAATACTTGAAAACTCATGTATGTTCAATGAATCCAATCCATATACGGGTGTTGATTAGTGATGTTGTCCTTATTTTGCTTATTGCAAATAAAATATAACTACTCAGTGAAAGGAATAAACAAATGGGGCAAGTAGATGTTCCTGTCTGTTACTTAGCGTACGAATAAAAGCTATATACTTCAGGGTAATATTATGTGGCGTATATTTCTTTGTCTCCTCCACAAACCATTTGTTATCACGATTTTCTTTTATTATTGATCCGAATAATAATACACGTACGAAAGCTTGATTTAGGAATCGATTCTTTAGATTGTTGCACCATTCGCTTCTTCATTATCTTTTAGCGTAAATTTTTATTTCATTTATTAACGATTATATTCGCGTTACATTACCACTATCGATGGTAGTTTTGTTAACACAATTATACAACGAAAGACAAAATGTCAAGTATAAAAAATAAATTGATTACCTAATCTTTTTTCAACCATATGTTGGTCACAAACAGGTCCGATCCTGTCAAAAGCACTTGCGTACATCGGTACATGTTACAAGATTCAATTGCTCACTCGTAGGATTAGCAATTGCAATTAAGGCCAAAAAATGAACTCAATTAGTATTAGAAAGAGTTTTAACTCTTTGATTAGAAAAAGTTGTATAGAACTGATCGACAAATGAGAGCTCAGGAATTAATCGAAACACATTGATTGTAGTGTTTTGTAGAGATCCAAGCCAAACATCACGTAGCATTGTTGAGTTCATAGACCCAAAAAAAAAAAAAAAAAAA